>NC_041393.1:360361773-360433645 GCF_002162155.2 Triticum dicoccoides
GGGGGGCTCGACGGACCTTGGGGAAGGCACTGGTGGAGGAGGGACGGTGAGGGGAGCGGGGTAGCACTGGAATCGAGCAGCGCCCGAGGCGGTGACTATGGCGATGGGAAGAGGATGGGGAGCTCCTGGAGCTCAGTTGACTTGCTAGGGAGGTCTCTGGGAGGAAGGGGGAGCTGCTGGAGTGCTCGGACGAGGCGCGGACGGGCTATTTATAGCCGGGGCAGGGGCACCCGAGCCGGGCACCGCCGAGCGTGTCCAGCCATGGCTCTACTATGCTCATCAGTCACGGGGAGGAGGGGTAAGACGACGAGGGGAGGAAGCGGACGAGCACCAGAGGCTCATAGAATCGAGCAACGCTCGCGGACGAGAGGAGGAAGCGGACAGAGGCGAGGAAGAAGACGATGGCCATGGGAGCACACTGTTCGATTTTTGGAACGGCTCGTCAGAGAAGAAAACGGAGGGGGAGCGGGGTCCAGGCGAATGGTGACGACGAGGGGGAGCTGTAGGACATTAATGGCGAGGTCAGGGACGATCAGAGCAGCGCTGCCGACGAGAACAGTGGCTAGAGCACCGTTTTGGCTGGCTTCCCTCGTGGTCACCACTGTCATGGCGCACTCTGGAGGTTTTAATGAGGTTAAATCATGTCTACTGCGTAGTCCTTCCAGAGTGGAGTATTACCACGGTAAAGAAACAGGCAGAGACAAAGGGTGATGAGTAAACCAAGCTCCACAAGTTTGCTGTTGCAAACTTGGCAACATCCTAGAGGTAAAACCAGAGAGGGTAAATGGTAGAATTGATGTCTAGGAGCTTTAGGGTAGCAAGGACTACGGTCCTGGGGGTTTTGAGGTCATTAGGACAAATATTTAGCATAGTTGCTTAACAACTGCTAAAATATGTCCAGAAACCAAATGATGGTGAAGCAATCATGATTGAGCTATAACTTCGCAAATCCTCATGATTTGGTGATAGGTAGCTGCTATAAAAAGATCAGCCCAAATGGACTTGCCAAATTGGTACTTTCTTCACAAGCATTACTTTGGACCAGAAACTTGAGAAAATCCTAGGAAACTATTGGATAAATTAAATTAGCCAAACTCTTGGGTAGGTGGGTTATATGGATAGGAGAAGGCTTGGAATTATTTTCAGACATAATGGAGCAATATAAAATATACTTGCTTCACAAACTGAAAATTTGGACAGAAAACAAGAATTGCTCCTGTGCTCACATAGCTCAACGAAATGAGCTGAATTTTGGTAAAGGCTAATTATTTGGGATACTATAGAGGATGGCAAAGTTTCATCCCATTTGGGAACTCTATGAAGGTACTTCCTTCACAAAGTGACAATCTGGTCAGAAACTTTGAAAAATTGCACAGGGAGCTAGGATGATTAGATTGAGCTCATCTTTGGTATCCATGGGTTATTTATCAATATTAAACCCCCTGGAAAATTGTAGCTCAAATGGAATTAAGAATAAAGTGCTTCCTTTGCAAAATTTCAGAGAAGGCAGAAACTTGCATTGGATCATGTGCCCAATTTTTGAACTGTGGAACATGAGCTGAAGATCGAACTAGTTATTATATAGCAAGGACAAGCTCCACAATTTATGTGGGAATTTTATCTGCTATAAAAATAGTAGTTCCTTTAGAAAATGGCAGAAATGCAATATTGGCCAATATAATTGACAGAGCTTGGATTAGGCATAATTATCAACTCCACCAATTCACATGAATTTAGGAGATGGCTAGATATGCCTTTGGATTTTATTCCTCTGAAAGGCAAGAAAAGGAATAAATCATGATTCAAAAATATTGCAATGGACTTGGCAATATTTTTGCATATCCAAGGTTTAGAAGGATAGAAGGGTCTCTAGGAACAGATGGGATGATCAACAGATCAAATAAAATGATAGCCCCTTCAAAATCACAAAGGGCATATTCAAATCCCAAAAAATTGGAATTAGGGTTTGAGAGGGTTTGAGCTGATGCAACTAAGGTCTTGCCCACTGAAAAAGACATGAGCAAGTTTTGAATGGTTAGAAATGACAAGAATTCTTAGGGTCATCAGCATAACTCAGGAGAAAGATTTTGAAAAATGAGTGAGGGGAAGGAATAACATCACAAAAATTGATAACCCAATTTTGGGGCTGTTACAAACCTTCCCCCCTTAAAAGAATCTTGTCCTCGAGATTCCTAGGGTTACAGCACAAAGAAAACATAACCACTCCGGAGAAAAACCTCTGTGTTAAATTTAACCCTTTGGTCAAATTCGAACGAGTTGGGGCACCGATAATTGGTACACCCAGGAAGAGATAGGGGGAAACATGGTTATATCCACGGCTAGGGGCACTCGAGATCAAACTCTCGAAAAATGCTAGATGCACCCAATGAACAGTGGACTCACCTGCTGACACGTTGGTCCAGGGCCCACTGGCAGCCTCCTTCTTCTACCTCCGGCTAACTGCTTCTCCCGTGCTGCTGCATCGCGTGCGGCTTGGCACAACACGCATCTAGCTCCTAGGGCGATGAGGACCCTAGTGCCGTAGTGCGCGGTGTGCACGGCGTCGGTGCAGCGAGCACTCACGTCGTGGGCCAGCACCTTGTCGGCACTGCTCGCGGATTCGCCTCCTGGACGCCGGTGATCGGGCGATGAGCGAGTTTCCTGGACTCCGCTCACCGTACACCGGGGTTGGGCTATAAAAACGGCAGCACGGCCTGCTACAAACACACAAACATAGTGCCACTCTACAACCTCTTCGGTTTGGGTGAGATCGAGCTGAGCTCCTTCGGCGAGGAGGTGTTCTTGGTGGCGTTACGGTTGTTCCTCACGGCACTGCTGGGCACGCTGATCGGCTCGTCCATCCTCCTGGTGATTCTCATCAGGAACGAGCGAGCTTGAGACATCTCGCGGCTGGTGGCTCAAGGTGTGGAAGAAGATGGTGCACAGGGCGGTCCTCCGCCACGCTTGATCCTCCGTCGCTTTGCGCCGGCGGAGTAATCGCGTGTTGCAGTGGAGCGGTGGTGGCGACTTGCAGAGCCACGCAAGGCAGTGATGGTGTGGATGATGGGTCCGGATGCAGGTGAGGTGGCTACGCCAGCTCAGGAATCAATTTAGGGCACGGGAAAAATTTCACGGATTGCTCCACGAAATGCAGGTGTCGAGGTAGAATCGGAGTTAAAAATCTGTATCGGTGAGTTGTAATGGATCGCGAGAAATAAACTGGCAGTGTTTCTCCGGAAACACAATTGGGTTCATGAAAAAGAATCAGGGACGAGAAATGGCCAGATGACAATGGCCTCTACGAGTTTCTGGGTTTGGAAAATCTGGCACACGGGTTATGCACGGATAGAGAGGGATATGTGACTTTGCATTCCCCCGAGTACTGCTCAATTGTACTCGTGGGTGAACCGGGTATGCGTGGAGTATGCAGTAAAATCTAAACAAACAGACAGATGCAATAAACATGCAACAGAAAAACACACCAGAAAAATCACACTAAGGTGTTTTAATGCTAGTGGGGATATGAACTCCTAGTATACATATACCTACACCAACGCGCATTTTATTAGAGACTCGGAATGAGTCCATGTTGTTTTTAGTGTATGTGTCGTACTAATTAAAATCTTGTTAGCACAAATTCCAACCCTGTCAAACATTTCTGTTTGATAGAGAGACAAGAAAAACAAACGCACAAACAAAAGTAAGCAAGCAAATAACACAGCAGACGGGTTACAACAGTACCAACATACAACAAGGCACCAACGCACTACGCGCTAACCAAAACTACTCACTCCGGGATACATGGTTCCATCCTCATATAGGGCACGAACCGATAGACCGATCGACTAGCAGGAACCACTGACTGCGTGACTGACGTCAGGCAGAAGACTGGCCTTGCTGGGGCTCTCCTGGAGGACGAAGACTAAGCCAATCTCCATCTTCATCGTCTGACACTTCTATGAGTTGGGGTGGTGGGGCTGAAATTGCTCCAGGAAAATGCTGCTGATGGATCCGGAGAAGAGACTTGTAGAGGGTGATGATGTTTGGCTTGGGCCATAGCACAGGTTGAGAGGATAGCACTGGTTCGGATGGCGTTGGGCCAACAGCTTGAGATGCGAACTTATGAGCCTCATGGTATGCTTCCTTGACGACTCGTACCACATTATTGTCCATGGCTCTAAACTCGGCAAGCAGCAATGAAATCAACATCCCATGGGCAGTGATGTATTGCACCAGGCAAGCTATTGCAGGATCATCTCCTTGGCTAACGGAAGAAGGCTGCATTACTGCATTTGACACAGTGGGGAAAAATCAGAACTCCCGCCTTGTTGCTACATGCGGGAAGTTGGTTCGGAGGTGAAGGATAGCCTCCACAGCAGCGGCTTGAATGGCTAAACCAGAGGTAGGCATGGCTCTACCCTGTAAAACCAAAGGCTGGACATCTACTGCAGGACCTAGGCTGATGTGCACTATTGCAACAAAGCTATGAAGGTGAGGGACGGGTGTCGATTGGAACACCAGGTAATCTGGGCTAGTCTTACCGCCAAATGCTTTGGTGAGCATCTCGGCAAGAATGGGTGGAAAGCCAGGGTGGTTGACGGCATAGGTGCGGGTGTAATACGTGGGAGTTTTGGAGCTGCTAGCCATGACTGGGGTGCTACTAGCTAAGCTTCGCTGCAGGGACATGGCAGACTGAGGAGCGAGCGATACGGCTAGCGGAAAGGACATTTATAGGTAGCTACGCGGGACAGGACCGCATGGCATGGCCCCTTTCCCTTAATGGCGAAGGGAAAGCGGTGCGGCCGACCAGAAAGGATATGATCGATGCACGCTCCACGGATAAGTAGGCGGGGACAGCGGGGTGAGGACGTGTTGGTCCCGACTGCGCCACCTGTTGATTAACAGTGGCCATGCCGGATGCCAGGGATGGGTCAAATCCCTTAGGGTTATTTTGGGTTGATGGTGGCAGTGATCTAATGCTAGGATAATCTATGCCAGCCTGGCTGCTCTGATACCAAGCCCTGATGCACCCCGATCCGCATGGAGCAGGGGGCCTTTGCACGTCAGCCGAGGATAACACCTGAAGCATGACAGGTCCATGATGCAGCATTCCAGGTACAAGAATATTCATCAAATACATGTGTATATAATTACATCAGTGATGAATATAATCTCCTGGCATAACCCTAAGGCTATTTACACGGCAGCAGAAGTCTATTTAAATGGCGGCGGAAGTCTTGTCAGCATATCACTCTGGCTGGGCTCCACAACTCACATGACTGGCAAGATTATGGCCTAGCACGATGGAACAAGTGAACGACCCACAAAACTGGCATGACATGCTAGGTCAGTACATTGAATGTACTTGCAATACAACCAAATACATAGCATCCAAACAAGCAGAAGACAAAGCAGGAACCAAGTGTCTGCAACAATCTAGCTCATATCAGAAACTAAGCATGGCATAACATCAACCGAAGACATAAATCAAACTAACATCATGGCATCCACTAGCACGACAACAACGTGGCATAGCAAATTTATTTGTAACATGGCAACAACAAAACATAGCATATCATCTCAATCATATCAATCAAAGCATGGCATGGCATCATGAAACTATGCTCAAAATAAACTACCAATCATATCAAATGCCAACACAACATGTTAACTGTATGCAACAATATCATATTCTACCATGGTTCTTTAAATGCAAACATGTTACTCATGCAATGCCACCAAACATGTGCACTGAGTCCCTCGGACTCTCTTACCAACGGTGATCACCTCATTTCCTGATCACAAACAGAGACAAACTCGTGATCCTTACGGCGATCACAACCCGACCAATAACTGGCCCGTGATACTTACGGCAATCACAACCTGACCACATCTGCCCCGTGATCCTTACGGCGATCACAACCCGACCACATCTGGCCCATGATCCTTACGGCGATCACAACCCGACCACATCTGGCACGTGATCCTTACGGCGATCACAACCACATTAATCAGCTTAATTATTTCAGGTTTATCCTCCATTTTGACAAAGACTCGATAGTGTACCCTACTACGAACTTATGCCCATGACCGAGGACGCAGCTATTGATAGTTTAAATACACTCTGCAGAGGTAGCGCATGGTACCCACACCACGGAACCCATGGCCTCGTCATCCCATTCGGGTGGACCAACAGCATTCCGACGAAACTGATCTACTGTCATGACACTCTCCCGGCCACTTCAACTCACTCCCCTCTGGGCTAAGTCATGGGTGGCCCCGTGTCTACCTCAAGACACAACGACCACTGTCGTGTCCATGATCCACATTGGGACCCGGTACCAAAACTCAACTTAACAACGGGCTCACAAGGCTTATCTCTGCCTACCTGATCAGGGTAGCGTGCGCCCATAACCTTCCCTCGTTGGAGGCACCGGCGAAAGGCACGACAATAGACCGCATTAGGGTCGTTCCATACCGGCAAATGTGGTTGCACTGGAAAAAATTTGATTTGGCGGCACTATGACTCGATCCCATCGATGACGGAGGATGTTTGTTATTATTAAGTCATTTTAATTCCTTCCCCATCATCATGAACATGAATGCAACAATGAGCATACATCATACAAATGCTTTAACAAAACATCGAGCTTCTCAAGTGAACACTTACAGCATAAAGGACATGATAATACCAAGTACTAACATATCCACGGTGCATTACCATCATCATAGCATTTTATAATGATGACATGAAAATAAATTAGAGTATTGACATGGCATCATCAGTAACAACATTCTAATTATCATGGCAAGAAGTAGCATGAAAACACAAGCATGCATGCCAGTCATAACGTAATAACTGTAGATGAAAACGAGAAGAAATAGCTGCAGCTACACACACAAGGTGCAAGCAAAGTCAACATGCAAGTTCGGGGCTCATGATAAGAGGTTGGCTTGCTTGGGGGTCGACAAATACTCCGGGAAGAAGTGAGAAACAACCGCGGAAAAATTTGCCGGAAACAGTTCTCTCTCGGAGGGGGCTCAATCGGAGTTACGGTTGTCGAGATACGAAGAGTTGAAGTTCAGGGACCTATCGGCGAAACTTTTTCAGCCAACAGGCCCCTGGAGGAAAAACTGACCGTGCATTTTCTGAAATACGTCTTCAGTCAGGTAAAATGGCTCGCGGCGGGGCGCTTCCACTTGAATGACATGGCGATGACCGGGTCAAAGGGCAGAGGCGGGGACGGGCTCCAGTGCCACTGACAGGTGGGGCCGCGGGGCCCGCCTGGCCAGGTCAATGCGCCAGACGTCCGCTCCCTTTCTTCTCCCCGACGCGCGCCTACGCGCAGAGAACGACCGTGCTCCGGCGACGAGCCCCGGAGTCACGGGCCACCTCTGGTGAGGCTCCGGCCACCGGAGTGCTCACCGCGGAGTGGCGCATCCGTTCCCCCACTCCATGGACTCCAAAAACAAAGGGAGCGATGACGTCCTTGAGAATGGAAGACGGTGGCGAAGGGCTTCGGTCGTCGGCGAACTAGGGGCTCCGGCGAGGGAATGAGGGGGCTGGGGCTATGGGGGGGCTCGCCGGACCTTGGGGAAGGCGTTGGTGGAGGAGGAATGGTGAGGGGAGCGTGGCAGCGATGGAATCGAGCAGCGCCCGAGGCGGCAGCCATGGCGATGTGAAGAGGATGGGGAGCTCCTGGAGCTCAGTTGACTGGCTAGGGAGGTCTCTGGGAGGAAGGGGGAGCTGCTGGAGTGCTTGGACGAGGCGCAGACAGGCTATTTATAGTCGGGGCAGGGGCACCCGAGCCGGGCACCGCCGAGCGCGTCTGGCCACGGCTCTGCCGTGCTCAGCAGTCAAGGGGAGGAGGGGGAAGATGACGAGGGGGTGAAGCGGACGAGCGCCAGAGGCTCACGGAATCAAGCAAAGCTCGCGGACAAGAGGAGGAAGCGGACAGAGGCGAGGAAGAAGACGATGGCCACGGTAGCACACTGTTCGATCTTTGGAATGGCTCACCGGAGAAGAAAACGGAGGGGTAGCAGGGTCCATGCGAACGGCGACAACGAGGGGGGCTGTAGGACATTAATGGCGAGGTCAGGGACGGTCGGAGCAGCGCTGCCGACGAGAACAGTGGCTAGACCACCGTTTTAGCTGGCTTCCCTCGTGGTCACCACTGGCATGGCACGCTCTCGAGGTTTTACTGAGGTTAAATCATGTCTACTGCGTAGTCCTTCTAGAGTGGACTATTACCACGGTAAAGAAACAGGCAGAGACAATGGGAGATGAGTAAACCAAGCTCCACAAGTTTGCTGTTGCAAACTTGGCAACATCCTAGAGGAAAAACCAGAGAGGCTAAATGGTAGAATTGATCTCTCGGAGGCTTAGGGTAGCAAGGACTACGGTCCTGGGGGTTTTGAGTTCATTAGGACAAATATTTAGCATAGTTGCTTAACAACTACTAAAATATGTCCAGAAACCAAATGATGATGAAGCACTCACTAGGGGACTTCGATTGAGCTATAACTTGGCAAATCCTCGTGATTTGGTCATAGGTATACGCTGTAAAAAGATCAGCCCAAATGGACTTGCCAAATTGGTACTTTCTTCACAAGCATTACTTTGGACCAGAAACTTGAGAAAATCCTAGGAAAATATTGGCTAAATGAAATTATCCAAACTCTTGGGTAGGTGGGTTATATGGATAGGAGAAGGCTTGGAATTATTTTCAGCCATAATGGAGCAATATAAAATACACTTTCTTCACAAACTGAAAATTTGGACAGAAAACAAGAATTGCTCCTGTGCTCACATAGCTCAATGAAATGAGCTGAATTTGGCTGAAGGCTAAATATTTGGGATACTAGAGAGGATGGCAAAGTTTCATCCCATTTGGAAACTCTATGAAGTTACTTCCTTCACAAAGTGACAATCTGGTCAGAAACTTTGAAAAATTGCACAGGATTCTAGGATGATTGGATTGAGCTAATCTTTTGTATCCATGGGTTATGTATCAATATTAAACACCCTGGCAAATTGCAGCTCAAATGGAATTAAGAATAAAGCACTTCCTTTGCAAAATTTCAGAGAAGGCAGAAACTTGCATTGGATCATGTGCCCAATTTTTGAACTGTGGAACATGAGATGAAGATGGAACTAGTTATTATATAGCAAGGACAAGCTCCACAATTTATGTGGGAATTTTATCTGCTATAAAAATATTAGTTCCTTTAGAAAATGGCAGAAATGCAATATTTGTATTAAATAAGAAAAGACAATTTTCCTTATTTAATTATGGCCAATATAATCGTCAGAGCTTGGATTAGGCATAATTATCAAATCCACCAATTCACATGAATTTAGGAGATGGCTAGATATGCCTTTGGATTCTATTCCTCAGAAAGGCCAGAAAAGGAATAAATCATGATTCAAAAATATTGCATGGGACTTGGCAATATTTTTGCATATCCAAGGTCTAAAAGGATAGAAGGGTCTGTAAGAACAGATGGATGATCAACAGATCAAAGAAAATGATAGCCCCTTTGAAATCACAATGGGCATATTCAAATCCCAAAAATTTGGAATTAGGGTTTGAGAGGATTTGAGCTGATGCAACTGAGGTCTTGCCCACTGAAAAAGACATGAGAAAGTTTTGAAAGGTTGGAAATGACAAGAATTCTCGGGGTCATCAGCATAACTCAGGAGAAAGATTTTAAAAAATGAGTGACGGGAAGGAATAACAACACAAAAATTGATAACCCAATTTTGGGGCTGTTACACCTCCCGATGAACAGGATCCCGTTTCGAACGTGGCCGGTGGAACTCAAGGCCGTTTCCTCCCTTCTGCGGTACGCCAGGCCTCGTTTCCATCGCCTGTTCCATCCAAGCCCTCCCGATGAACACGACGACACATTCCGTTCCGACCCAGCCGGTTGGCTCCCACACGTTCCGTTGCCTGCTGATGAACACGACACATTCCGTTGCCTCTCGATGAACACGACGCATTCCGTTGCCTCCCCATGAACATGACGCATTCCGTTGCCTCCCCATGAACACGACGACGACGCTGTTTCTCCGTTCCGACCCAGCCATGTACACGAGCTCTGGCCGTACGTATGCGCGAGTAGGCGTTCGAGACGCTACCCGTATGTACACATACGTGGCCGTATTTTCTTTCTTGCACATTGACTGTTGTACGTACGTGTACATGCTACGTGCACGCCTCCACTAGGACACGTACACGCCTCTACATCGACCAGTATATATGTACATACACGTTCGCGACTAGAATGACAACGCTACGTACGCTTCGACCAGGTGGCTCCCGACTGTCAGGCAATTCCTTGCGTGCGAAGATTTAGCTGGTGGGTCCTAGCAGTGAGGGGGAGAATCATTTTTTTGCTCGGACGCACTTCCTTGAGTGCGAAGATGTAGCTGGTGGGTCCCAGCAGTTAGGGGGAAATGTTTTTTCATGAAATACGGTGGCCCGTCCGGTGTGTCCCTGCGTACAGGTGGAGGAATAATTATTTTGCGCGTAATAAGGAGGCACTTCCTTGCTGCGGCCGTGGACCTAGCTGTCAGCCTCTCCATGTACAATCCACGTCTAATGGAAGACGTTCCTTGACCACGTTGACCACGCCGCGCCGAGAGCACCAGGGCGATGGACAACGGCGAGGCCTAGGAAGGGGACGACATGGAGCCGGGGAAGACGTGGCAGTGGATGCCCACGCGTAGAGGAGTACGAGGGTTCACTGGTTCGTTGCGGTGTGAGGCTGCCGTCGCCGCAGAATAACAGGGGGTGTGGGTGAGTAGAGGGATGGCTTGGCCAGCGGTGGGAGTAGTAGGGGGCGGTGAGGCCTCCACCGCATCGCAGCCGGCCACGGGAGGCAGGAGCACGAGGCACGACCGGCGCTGGTTTGGGAGGCTGGAGCAAGAAGACCACAGGTTGAAGAAGGACTACGGCCGTTGGATGGACATCGTACGGTCACTGGAGCTAGAATCATGCATATTGACTAAGTTGACAAAGGCCTCCGTCCCCCAACTTAGTAGGCCCACAAGTCAGCCTGCCAATATACTGGGTCCCAGCTAACAGGGGGAGTATTCATTTTTTTGTGCGTAATAAGGATGCACTTCCTTGCGTGCGAAGATATAGCTGGTGGGTCCGAGCTGTCAGCGGCGGTAACATTTTTTTCACGAAATAAAGAGGCCCTTTCGGTGGGTCCCTGATGTCAGGTGGAGGAATCATTATTTTATGCGTAATAAGGAGGCATTTCCTTGCGTGCGGCCGTGGACCCAGTTGTCGTCCTCTCCACGTACAGTCCACTTTAGATGCATGTCGGTCATTGACCATGTTGACCAGGCCGCACCGAGAGCACCAGTGCAGTGGACGACGGCGAGGCCTAGTAACGGAATGACACGGAGGCAGGGAAGACTCAGCAATTGTTTCCCACGCGGAGGGGAGTACGACTCTACGAGGGTTTACTAGTTCGGCTGTCGTCGCTGGAGAATAACAGCAGGTGTGGGTGAGTAGAGGGATGGCTAGGCCAACGATGGGAGTATGGTAGGGTGGTGAGGCCTATGCGGCAGCACAGCCGGGCGCGGGGAGGAGGGAGCAGGCAGTCCCACCGACGCTTGTTTGAGCGGCTGGAGCAGGAAGAGCAGAGATTGAAGAAGCACGACGGCCGTTGGATGGACATCCAACAGTCACTGCTTGTGCGTCAACCTTTTTTTAGGAAAGCCTCAAATCTGTTGAAAATAGCATACAACCCATCTGCCATTATTTCTAATAATTTACAGCCCATTTGCTAATTCTTATGGTTTTTTAGCCCATATTCTTTGTGTTAGCATTACAGCCCATATTGTGGCCACGGTTAAAAAATTATACGAAATTTTGCATATTTCGGTGCGGTCTGAACTGTTTTTAATCCCGAAATTTCGACTCACATTCAAACTAATTTTAAAAATAAATGTACATCAATATAAAATCCAACAAATTCTCCACGCATAAAAATTAATGTAATTTAAATCTCGAAATGAAAAAAAGATTTTTGAAACTAATTGCCGGTTTGATGTGTTTTAAAAATGCACAGCCCATTTCTCATTACTGATGGGCCATTTTCTCGGCCAACTGAATGAAAGGTCTCCTCGTCTTGAAAGATTTGCAGCCCAACAGGCCTGACAAAGCGACTTACTTGGAAAATCACAAAAAAACTGGGCTGTGTCCGTGGACCCAGCTGTCAGCCTCTCCACATACAGTACTCTTACGATGGAATGTCATTGACCACATTGACCATGCTGTGCTGAGAGCACCAAGGTGGTGGACATTAGCGAGGCCTAGGAAGGGGACGATGCAGAGCCGGGGAAGACGCAGCAGTGTATGCCCACGCGGAGAGGAGTACGAGGGTCCACTGGTTCGACTAGGGTGTGAGGCTGTCGTCGCCGCAGGGCCTGTCTACCGTGGGAGTAGTAGGGGGCGATGAGGCCTCAACGGCAGCACAACCGGCCACTGGAGGCAGGAGCAGGCGGTCTCCACAATGCTGGTTTGGGCGGCTGGTGCAAGAAGAGCAGCGATTGAAGAAGCAGCAGGACCGTTGGATTCAAATCCAACGGTTACTGCTGCTATAATTGTTTGTTGACTAAGTTCACAAGCCCTGCGTACGCGTCAACTTAGTAGGCCCACATGTCAGCCTCCCAACCGGTGTGCCCCAGATGTCAGTGGGAGGAATCATTTTTTTGCGTAATAAGGAGGTAGTTGATTGCGTGCGGCCAGGCCAGCGGAGGGAGTAGGGTGGGCCGGGGAAGCCTGCGCGGCATCACAGTGGGCCACAAGAGGAGGGAGCAGGCAGTCCCGTCGGTGCTAGTTCAGGCGGCTGGAGTAGGACGATCAGAGATTGAAGAAGCACGTCGGCCGTTGGATGGACATCCAATAGTCACTGTTGCTAGAATCGTGTGTTCACTGACAAAGCCTTGTGTAAACAAGTCAGCCTCGAAATATGTGGCATGTATAGCCCATTTGCTATTATTTTTATAATTTTTACTCATTTTCTAATTCATATGGAATTTATTGCAGCCTGTTTTCCATTTTTTAGAATTGCTGGCCATTTTCTGGTCAGTACCAGGGTCAAAAAATTAACTAAATATGTGGGAAATTTTGAAAATTCGCAACTTTTTGCTGGGGAACGAAATATTCTTAATCCAAAAATTAATAGCCATACTAAAACAAATTTAAAAATAAATTAGTACTATGTCATGTTAAATCCAATGAAATACGTATAAGATATTAGTGAAGAACAAAAACAAAAAGGAAACTAATATCCCATTTGCTTTAATTTTTTTGGAATTTTCAACCCCTTTTGATATTACTTTTAACAGACATTGACCATACTCTTTGGCCAGGCCGGAATGCATCCCTCCTCATCTTGAAAGATTTGCAGCCCAGTAATTCGGAGAAAACAAATAGGCCTAGCTTGGGTATTCTTCAAAAAGAAATACTGGGTTACCTATTTTCCCAAAGAACTGGTGCATGAGCATTTAGCTTTATTTATTTATTTACTTATTTATGTTTAGGGGACCATGAGCATGTACCTGGGCCGGATTCATGTGAGAGCCTCCCTTCCAATTAATTATGGGCTTTTCTATTGGGCCTTCATTAGTGGGCTGCATGTTATCAACAAGTGGAAAATGTGTTCCGTACGAGAAATAGTATGCGCTACGTACGGTACGGGGCACTAAAGGATCGAACCATGCAACGACTTCCAAAACATTGTGTTTGTCGTTCTAACAACACATTTATTCAACCAACAGACAAAATATACTACTGATTGTACATTGAAAACAGCAGCTGTTGCAACCAGGGCTGGGGGTGCAACAGAAGCAGTAAGTAGGATAGAAGAGTGAAGACGCAACTCTCTCTTCCAAACAAAACATCAACCATCATTACAAAAGGGCTACCCAAAAATAACAAGTGTATGCATCAAACTAAATAAAGATCCTACTACACCAAGTGTACGCATCTAACTAACTGGCTCAGTTAGACGTTACTATTTATTAAGTTGTGGAGATTGGCTGACGGCTTGAACCAGATGTGTGCCTGACGAGGGAAACTCCAGCCAGCAGGTTGAAGTCTGATACCTGCGACCCTCTCTCCTACTTTGGGCTACAGAGCATGGCGGAACATATCAGGGTATGGTGCATGCAGAGACGCATGGTACGCTGTGTACACACAGTTTTGCCTGATGAACGAAACCACGCTGCCATCATGATCCTTGCCGTCGGTTATCTCATGGTTAATCAGATAATTCAGTCCGACAAACAGAGAGCGTGTACCAAGGCTACTTACCAGCCTCCAGTCAAAAGTTCCTGAAGTCCCAGAGAAGCTGGGATCCTGCTCAAAGACCTTGCAGTGACTGTGATTGTATTCCGCAAAACAACACGTCCGGTACGTGCGAACGATCATCAATCGTTCACCGTCGTCTGATCGAGCCAGGAACCACCTGCAACTACCGAGCCTCTTTTCTTTGAAAGGTTCTAGGATTAGGAAGGGTAGGGACACCAGGCGGCCTACAACATCATATCAAGTTTGAGTCAAATAGAAAAGGGCTCTTGATTTAGTCAATCTTAAGAACAACATGTTATGAGCATGAATATTTTTTCAGTAAATGTTGACAGTAATATAAGCAAGCCATCATGATATCATAGGAATGTAACATATGCTGTAACAGCCGTTTGTAGCGATGACTGGAGTAGGCCAGCAATACGTCCAGCCATAGAAGGAGTCGACAGCGTAAATGAAGCCCTTGTGTTCAATGGCATCAGAGAACCATGGAGGATGTATGATCCTGCGATGGACGTGCAGATTTATCCACTTACTACAGTGACCTGTCAGATAGGCGAGGCCGCGGTTGAAGAACGAAAATAGCCTAAAGTCTTTATAATTCGCAGATCTTGTGGGCACTTGGCAGATTACAACCTTGAGCAAATCAAACTTGGTATCATGTTGGCTACTGTAAGATTCCGAGTATTCTGGGCCGCGGTGCCAAAGCAGTGCAGTGTTAATCGAAGGAAGGGGGATCAATCGTCGGGTATAGACCTCCACGAGCATCCAGCTGCCGCGACCATCGATGAGCACCATCCAAGACGTGTTCATGCCGACCCAGTACATATTGTTAATGTAGTTGAGGCTGACGGGGATCGGATCGCAGTCAAGGGGGTTGATGCTCGCCACCCTATGATCATTATGCTGCGTGACACGCCATTTCTGAAGATCAGGCGGCATCAGCAAGCAAGGAGCTGGCTTAAAAAGCTCCGGCCTGAGGGCTTTGAGTAAACGGTACAGCCCCGACGAGCACACAACGAGCAGCATGGTACTAAGACTGTCCACACGCGAAGCAATGAGCTTGATTACCTCTATGGGGAGTGAATTCCAACCACTCTTTCAGTGGACGCTGCTCAGTTCTGCCATTGTTAGTGCTTGGGTTTCGGACGAGGGGGGGAGGCGCCTTAGCGGGGATGGAAGATTGGACGAGATTATGTGCGGACAAAGATGGAGAAGCAAATATGTGCTGCGGGAAGTGGACAGGTGATGATGACTACAACACGCCGCTTGACTTACGAGACACATACCAGCAGCGCAGGGTCATATCGATGCCAGACAACTTGCTTGAGTGATCACAGTACTGGTACTCCCTATTGTACCTACTACAGTACTATGCCCTAACTTGCTTGAGTAGAGTAGTAGAGCAGGACTCTGCTCTACTACTAGCACCGAAGGAGTAGTATATTCTAATCTAAAATAGTTACAAACTTCAATGCCCGAGCGTGGAACGACTACGAACCATGTTCAAAGACCGTGTCTACGTGGTGTTTGGAATTATATGCAAAACAAATAGCAAGATGCCCGTGCATTGCACGGCACACCATCATCACCAACTCGGTTTTTTCTCTACTCCTCCTCCTATAAAAGACTCAGTTGGTGATGATGGAGGCGAGGAGGCGTGTTCAGTCGGGCGTGCAGCGGACGGCGTAGTACTATTTGATTTCTTATAAAAAAACAAAGAAGAGTAGTAGAGATAGAGACTTAGGGGGGAGCACGAGGTTGTGGGAGATAAGGATGAATGAGGCAATGCCTTATCTGTAAATGTGGAGAGAGGTGCGGGTATGTTTTTTAAAATTGGCATAGTTGCCTTTCTATCCGTCAGATATAGATCGGACGGTCTATATTACAAGATGGCAGGCATACCATCATCACCAACTCGGTTTTCTATAAGAGTAGATATAGATAGATAGAGACTAGGGGGTACTAGTAAGGACACCATCTACTACTTCGTGTGCTACTCCTGCACTCCATTCGGCGGCCACAACGCCCCCTACAGCCACTCCCTCCCGTGCTCATTCGGCGGGTGTTGTTGACATTTGGGGAGCACACTCTCACAACTGCTGGCAGCCACGACTTCACCGACGACGACTTCTTCCCCGACCTCGGCAACCTCTTCCTCAATGATATGGGCGACAACCTCAACGCCAACGGTGCTGCTCCCGTTGCACCATATGTGTTTCTATCCTTCTTGTTCGAAATCCTGGTAGAATTCATGTTTCTACTCTCTATCGTACTACTATGCTAGTCCACATGATTAGCTTCATCTCTGTTATAGCCGTCATGATTTATTTTTTGCTTATTCGGATTAAATCTCGTAGTAACTTGCTCATATATTCAACTGGCGCAACGTCCCCTACAGCCACTCCTGTTTCATGGATGGCCTGGTCGATGCCTCCCAGGAGCCCTTCGTCTACTACTATGAGTGCCCGCTGCCATTTTGGGGCTCGTGGGCGGACATGGTGCATCACCTCACGGATGTGTGCAGCGGTCACTACTGTCCCTTGGCGGAGAACATCAAGTATGAGACATGCTACCCGTTCACCATGCCGGAGTCGCTGGAGGATCACCGCCGCCTGCTAGTCTCGGAGGAGGACGGCAGCGTCTTCCTCTTGATCGTGGGCACCGGTGAGGCCCGCGCAGGCTCACGCCCCGTCTCTGTATTGTGTGTTAGGGGCGACGCCGCTGACGCTGACACTGACATGAGGCCGATGTAAGGGTGCATGCTCACTATTACTACCCCTCCGGGTCACGTGGGCGGCGAGACCGGCCTCATCGAATGGACTTGGACTCTGCGGAGCTAGGACTTTCCCGCCGATGTGGACTTGGAAAACCCATGCCATCCTTTACCTGCCGACGCGGTGCACGGGGACTCCAAGGAGGTTCACCTGCACGTACGCATTATCAAGTTAAATGTTGATCATTAGTCTTCGCTCAATGTAATCCGCTGTCTAAGCATGTGGAGACTTCCATGTAGGATCTTGCTCTATTGGAGTATCGCGCATGAATAAAAGTGTATCCGTTTATGGTTTAGTCTAGAATCTTCCATGTATGAATTTTTACTACAGTACTGGTGAAAGACTTACGATGAATCATTTCTTACATCTCCTCTGCCCCCTTGCAAGTCATCCTGATTTAATCCCTCCGTCTAGGTGTATAAGGGCATGGTTAATATTACTTAATAGTATAGCAAACTGTTGACTATAAGAAAGTGCCATGTCATCTGTAGCCAACATGTATAACAATCAATACTCAAAAACTAATTCTTAAAGATCATTTCTTGCAAAGCACAATAAGTGTTATTTCTTCACAAGTTTTGGATGCAGGTTGAATAGTTGAACGCTTTTGTTTGCAAAAGATACCTTTTTATCTATTTTAGCCGGATGTTTGTGAGATCTAGAGATGAAATAATATCCGAAGAAACCTATCGATACTCGTTACACATGAGATGACCCCCACATCCTTTGTCAAAATAAACAACTCCCCGATCAATGCATTTCACTCTTCGGTGCAACGCATGGGCACCTTACTACTATAGATTAGTACGACCAAAAATTGAACTAACATTATATATAGTACGATAAATGCTGATGCATGTCACCTAAAATTATATCATTCAAAACTATGTTCACATCCAAATCCCACGATATAGTTTTTGTTGACATGCACAAACATTTTGTCAGTTAAATCTTCAGTCAAATTCAATGGGGGACTAATAAACCACGAACGATGTAGTACAAGTGTAGAGGGCGGCGCTGCACGAGAGTCTCACCTCTCACCCCGCTCGTGGCGCGGCAGTAAAGCCGTCATATCACAAAACCCAACCACTCCTAGTAATAAGTGTCCTGGTAAAATAAACGGACAAGCAACCATCACATCCCTCCATCTTTTTTGCATTTCATCTCTCTGCATCTACTTTCTCCGGTTCATCTCACACACTCGATCCCTAGCTACTACTCCTAGGGCCAGTTCTTTTGGCAGCTTCCCTAGCTTTTCCCATAAGACTAGTCACAATGGAGAGTAACAATAAGGCACCTCAATCATTTATTTGGGCTTCTAAACAACTACTCCGTCCTGGTTTATTCCTCACCATTGTAATTTGTGCTAAATTTTGACCAAAGTGTGTAAGTCTTCTTACGAAAACCAAATAATCCCAAAACACTTAGGTGCGGTGCATTAACTTCTACCTCATTTCTTGTTTCTTGACATATCAACCAATAAGAGATAAAGAGTGTGCATGCTTTTAATGACTTGAGATATCAAACACGACATGCAGTGGTTAGTTCATTGCATGCAATACTATTAATTAGCAAATAAACATTAACCTTTCTCGTTTTCCCCTCCTCCTTGGTCACGGTGCACAGCCTAAGATGACTTACTCACCTAGACGGAGGGAGTAGTGCATGTGACATGCAGTAACATTTCATTAGTTAAATTTATGATCAAAATTTGACAGAGATTACAATGGGGACCAATAAACCAGGACGGAGGTAGTAGTTATGGGATTACTAATCTAGAAGCCTAAAAGAACTGGCCCCTGGTACTCCTACTAGTAGTAGTACTCAAGTTGGAATTCCAATTGCACGGCACAACTTGTTAGGTAAAAAATTCGATACAGGGTGTAGGAAGCGGTTTGGGAATTTGCATGCCTTTCCACCAGTGAGATACTCCGTACAAAGTACGACAGAGAAATAACCATAGAGAAGGAAGCTAAAAGTAAACAATCAAACGAGCATTTTTGCATTTGTTTTGCATTGAATCGTTTCACAAGCTTGACTAGTGTTGTTTTTCTACTTTTACAAAAACAGCATCGTAATGTAAAAACATGCATTTGCACGTACATAAGTAATAGTAGTACTCCCTCCATCTAGGTGTTTAAGTCTTCCCTCCTTCTTGGTCATGGTGCACAACCAAAGATGACTTATTGACCTGGATGAAGGGAGTAGCACAGTCTGCAAGCATATATTGAGAGAGACGTGTAGTGCGATAGTATACAGTAAAGTTTGTGCTATACGCACGTACTTGCAAAATGCGTATGAATACACAAGGTTTCCAAACTTTCCCTTTTACATACTGAATTAAGGACGCTAAAAATTCCTGAACGTTCGGGATTTATCATTTGCGTCCCAAAACTAATGAGATCGCCTTACGAAACAAAAATTATACTCCTAAAAGCCACGGAGCTCATAGGAGCGCTTGCGGCGCGCCACGAGTGCCCTGGTGCATGGCCGTTTCCCAGTGCGCCAACACAACGCCTCTTCCTCAGCCTCGCAACTCGCGAGGTGCTGATTGGCGGCTTGCCGGCGGGCGAGCGTGATCTCACCGGTGTGGTGATCCGGCGCCAACAGGTACTCCACCTCACTGGAAGCATGCACCCGGTCCACGTACCGCCAAGGGTAGATGAGGCGCTTGGGCCCGACTGCACTCAGGGCGTCGGCACGGGTGTCCTCTGCCACCCTCACGGCCCTCGCATGAGCCTCCTGCCAAAGAGCCAATTGCCTGACTCTCTCGGACATGACATAGGCCTCCCAGGCAGCTTGTACCACCGTGCGCTTCTCTTCCTCGGCCTTCTTCTCTGCCTCTATTTTGGTGCGCTCTCCTGGAGGCAAAGCCTCTGACAAGGCGACATCCATTTCTTTCCAAAGCTCCTCAAGGCTGGGGGGGCTCGGCAGCCGGCGTGACGTTCTCCTCGTAGCGGGGAGCCGACGCACCCTCCGACGTGCGTGCTGGCGAGATTGGGAACACCGACGCGTCCACCTCGATGCGTCACGGCGAGGAGCGGAACACCGACGCGTCCTCCTCGACTAGTGGCGGCGAGGAACGGAATGGCGATGCGTCGCGCCACGGCGAGAAGCAGAACGCCGACGCGTCCTCCTTGACTAGTGGCGGCGAGGAATGGAACGGTGACGCGTCGCGTAGCGGCGAGGAGCGGAACACTGATGCGTCCTCCTCGACTAGTGGTGGCGAGGAACGGAACGGTCACGCGTGACCTTCCGTGCGGTGCAGCGAGGGGCTCCTAGGGCTTGGGAGGGGCGATGCCATGGTGGTCGATGTGAGAGGGAGGGGAAGGAGATAACGATGAACATGAACGTGAGGGGGAGGAGATAGAGATGTCGTGGGAGGCGTAGTATTTATAGCGAGAAATGGCACACCTACGTAAGATATGGACCGTGCTGCACTGACTTCACCACCTATCCAGTTGCATCACTGACATGTGGGCCAGATCCCTGTTTGGCCCATATGTCAGTGACCCAATGCACCTGCAGTTAAGTAACAAGTACGTGGGCATATTTTTTGGAGTAAATTATGGGGAAGGGAAGGGGTGGAAATATTGCTGGTCACAACGGATTGGACAAGCGTGGGGCGAGGAGAGTCATGCATGCAGATTTTTTCACACGGTGTGGAGTGGTGGGACCGCCGGAGGGAGAAGGAGAGTTTGGCAGGCATATTGTTTCCACACATGGAGAGGAAAAGATTTGGAGATGAATGGGCTTCCTGTAGGTATGGGGAATGGTGCATAATAACTCATCTTGCATGCCGGACTAGGTATAGTCTCAAGTCATTAAAAACATACACGCCCCACACATGTTCATATTTCAAGGTGCACTAAATTATTGCATGTGATGATTAAGGCTGGCCATAATGGTGGTATCTTAGCTGGTATCATGCACGCGGGAATAGCAAACATGCTTATGTGGCGAAGAATTAAAGAAGAGAGGGGGGTTAGAGTAACTAGTGTTCATGCATGCATTGGTAAACACATTTTTTTGTGAAGAACGACAGCATTAGTTGAGTACTTTTGCAGACTTCAAAAACTATTCCACCGCCTCTACTATCTTGCTAAGAGTAGGTGAAATTTTTGAATCAAGCCCTTTAAACTAGAAGGGAGGTAGTGGTACTCTAATAGCTAACCTTGTTGTGATGACAAGATAGGACATCGCACGCACCTGGACGGAGGAACTAGTCTGCATTGTGCATTTAAGTTTTGTCTGAAGTCAATGTACCTCTACTTTCACAAGACTTGTAGAAAAATGTATCAACATTCACAATGTCAAATCAATATTTTTACACTCACTATAAAACATAGTTCTTATACTCATTATAATTAGTATTGTAGATATTGATATTTTTAGTATAAATTTGGTCAAACACTTTGCAAACGGTTGACGGGAGTAAAAAGGACCAGAGGGAGTATCATGCATGCGGAGTAGGCAAAAAAATGCTCATTTGTAGCCGGTCGAAGGCTCTAAGGGCGCGACCGCGCGAGGGAGGCGAAGGTCGTGGGAGGAGCGACAGTTGACGGAATTAAGTGAAGATACATCCACGCGCCGGCATGGCATGCTAACAGGCAGAAGCTATATCGTCAGGCCTACGATATGTGTCTAGTAGACATGACATCTAGTGGGTCCTGCATAGTTCTCGAGAACTCTTTGGGGGTTGCCGCCGTTTATCCACCGAATAAGCCAGCAACCCCACGCCGTTCGCACACCCTACTCGTCCCTGTCTTCTACCTTACAACAGTTCGCTCCCAGTTGTCTCGTCTTTCACATTAGTTTGCTCCCAGTTTTTTTTGCGGGGTACAAGAGTTCAACTTCTCCTAACCCTCCTCCAAAATCCATGGCCTCCCAAATCTCCATGGTCAACGCTGAGTACCAGGTTAGAGCCATCACCAGTGATTAGTTCATCATCATCTACACCCGTGGATCCGCGACGGTGAAAGAATGGTTTGCTCTTCCTACGCATGTTCAACTGTTCAACGGATGAGTGGGTCGCTGGGCTAGATGTTGAGTACACCACAGTCCTGGGACGAGAGAAGGATCTAAAGGACGAAGAGAGGAAGAAGCCTGCCATGATCCAGGTCTGCCTACATAACGTTTGCTTGGTCTACCACATATGCCATGCCGACGTTGAGTGCCAGGATTTTGAGAACATCCTCAAGGACAAAATAGTGAAATTCGTTACTGTAGACTTTAAGAACGACAGGGATGTCCTGCGTCGGATAGGTCTTGTTGTAGGCCAGCCCTTCGATCTCCAGAAGGCAAGCCTGGTGACCTCCTCTAAACCTTCAATGCTGACCCTGGCAGCAGCCATGATTGATCCTTCGTACGCTAAACTGAAGAAACCTCATCACGAGTTTCATCATGCATGGGAGTCGAAGACATTAGATGAAGATCACATCCTACACGCAGCAATGGATGCCCACCTTTGTTTAAATATCTATAAGGGTTGGATGAAGAAGCATAGCCCAGTGACCGGTTCAAGCAAAGAAGCGTCAGCGAAGAGGAAGAGGAAGAGGGACGAGGACGAAGTCAAGGACGTGGACTCGGACTCCGAGTAGGTGGCAGTGTTGTCGCTCTGCTGGTTCTAATACAGTGTCAAGCGGACTAGTTGCTTAGTTTATTTTCAAGGGTGTGTTGTGCTGAGGCCCCAGCAGAACTATGTTTATGTACTTTCTCGTTATTTGAACTCTTTAGTACGTACAGTAGTACTAGTACTATGTCTTACTACTGTTCTTCTTGCAGTTGGTACTACTGCTCGTATCTTCGTGTTCCTAGTGTACTTAATACGTTCATACTAGTAGTATAATTTGGGTCAGTCGATTTGTGAAAGAAGGTCGACGGAGCGAAGGAAGAAGACGACAGAAGAGGTGGAAGAAGCCCTTCTAGCCATCCATGTTGCATCAAACGGCTCACAAGAGTCGACTGACCCAAATTGCTCCTTCAGATTGCACGAACAACGTGGCATTCAAGGTCTCGAAGGTAGATTTTGCGTCCGCACCCGGTTTGCGGGCTCGACGCGCACGCGACCGGCTTCTGCCGCGACAACCACCATGCGCGCCTCCTCCGCGCGGGCGGAGACGACAATGACATCCTAGTTCCTCGTCGCCGGCTTGTTGGAGCACGCACTCGTC
The DNA here is from genome assembly GCF_002162155.2 of Triticum dicoccoides. NCBI lineage: Eukaryota > Viridiplantae > Streptophyta > Magnoliopsida > Poales > Poaceae > Triticum > Triticum dicoccoides. The sequence goes on from NC_041393.1 coordinate 360,385,054, forward strand.
CTCCTCTTTGTACGCTGCGTGCATAGACACGGCTCCACCAGCTGCTCGCGTGCTTGGCAGCACGGCAGCATCGCGAGGAGGGACTGCAGACGACATGAGCGAGCAAGCCTTCGGCTTCATGGCACAGGGATGGCGGCGACACGGCGGTGATGGGCGAGAAATTGTTGGCCGGAGCAGGCGGGCGCTGGCGGCATATTGATGAGTGTGCGTGTGGGAGCTTACTTTAGTTTTATATAAGGTTGGTCAAACTTAAAAGAAAACCGTACTAGTACACGTAAACATTAGAGTTAGGCAGCGCTTTTATTAGTTAGTACCACAATCATGATACGGAATCCTGTGCAAGCGCATGAACCGCGGCCGCGCGGTCGATCGAATGGTGCGTCACCGTGTCGCTCTCGAAGGACATCCACCGAACCTTTTTGTGTGTGTGAAAACAATCCTCCGATATTACTAAACTTTTTTTCCTGGGAAAGTTCTTGACGCTGCAATATTTCTATATATTTGAATTTAGCTCTAGTTCGTGTTTATTTGGATTTGGACATTTTAGGTGCGCCCTAGTTTTTTTAATACTGATTTTGTGTGTGTGACTGAGAGAGAACGTGTGTATGTGTCCATATGTGTGTTGTGGCGGAAGGGCAATGTGGAGACGGTGTCCGTGTGATACAGACATAGAGAGGTGTGAATGTGCAAATGATCATGCATGAGTGAGACATACAAAGATGCCGATACATTGTGTATACATGAGAGAACGGTCTTCTAATTTACTTCTGTGTGTGTGTGTGAGAGAGAGAGAGAGGAGCATCCGTAATACAACAACCATCTCTCTCGATTCGTTCATCCCTCGCACGATCGCATGCAACACATGCATGAACGCGCACATTTTGACACCCTCACCCGGCCCCTACCCACCTCAAGGCCCGCAGAATCTCTTTGTGAATACCCATTTCTCTCCTTAGGTTTGTTTTCTCTCAATATCTGACACACACACACACACACATACACAGAGAGACACACACACACACACACACAGAGAGAGAGAGAGAGAGAACACAACACATACACACACCCTCCCCCGAGCACACAATTTATGCCCATCCAAGGTTATACGGCGACGACTCTCGCTTGTGCTTCTTTGCACCCCAACATGCACAACACCTCAATATTCAAAGAGGGCATCGAGAAGATCGAAGACGGTGACCACACCGCACTAGAGAATGCGGGGCCATTTGGAAGCAGGGTGATGTGACGATGGCTGACTGACTCCTCCCCCCACCCTCTCTCTCTCGCACAAAATTACCAATCCCTCTCTCCCTCGCACAAAATTGTAAATCCTTCAACCCACGAGATCCTTCCCCTCTCGTCCATGTTTTTCCAGCTCTCTCATCCAACATGTTGTCTCTTCTCCTTCCACGTATACAGAATCCGGATGCACACGCATCTCACGTATATTACATGTCTCCATCTTTCTCACAGACCCAACTTCTTCATCTCTATTTCTCTCTCTATCTCTCTCTCTATCTCGTTAGGTTTGTCTCCTACTCTCTCATCCACATACATACAATCTTTCCCGCCCTATCTTCTCCATCTTCAAAAGCTCTCTCTGCATGTTTCATTCACACATTGGGATATGTCAAAATGTTGCTTCTACAATGGCTGATGTAGTGTTATGGTTGTATCTGTTGCATCCTACAAAGTAATAACTATGAAACACATTTAGTTTCTCATTTGACTGGGATTATGTGAGTTTGAGCATGTTGTGAAGTACTATAGACCTTGTATACATCTTGGGATTCGACAATGATTGTGACTATTGAATTGTATAGACCATTACATTCGAAGTCAATAGCCTAATATATTTATTTCACAATTTCAACAAATGCTTAATTCACTACAAACTAAGAAAACAAATGTGTACTCCCTCCATTTCTATTTAAGTCCGCGTATTAGCATTGGTCAAAGTCAAGTTTTGCAAACTCTCAGAAAGCGTATAACAAAAAATATTAACATATACAATAACAAATAAATACCATTAGATTCATTATTGAATGTACTTTCACACATACATATTTGTTATGGTAAATGTTTATATTTTTCTATAAACTTGGTCAAACTTTAGGAAGGTTGACTTCGGTCAAACCTAATATGCAGATTTTACTACTACTACTCGCTAGTTGCTTAGCCGAATCACTCAACACGCCACATGGGCAGTCCAGTGTCACAAATTTTTGAGGTCGGCGGCAAAATCTCCCGCGACCCTGATTCGAGTAGTGGGAAGTTACCATCATAGCCTTCGGAACAGGCCTACGGATGACGCTTGGTAGGGGGCTGTTTTCGTAACTTTAGGTTCACCCTACCCAGCCAACCCCACCCCGGCACCCAGAGTAGTACACCTGAATACTCCCCATTTCCTATCCCCACCGCAAAATAGACTTCTCCACGGTACCGCAGACTTCGTGCTCCTCCCCTTTACATCGGCGCACTCGTCCACCGCAACGCATCTGCCTCATCGATGACCTCGTACGCCGCACTGCAGCCGGTCCACCGTCGTCATCGTACATGAAGCCTCTTCCCCGGCATCGTATTCCACGGTCTCAGATCTGCTTCCCGGAAGCCAACGCCAAGCGCAGAAGTACCACCGTCGTGGATAACGAATTGACTCCCGTTGTAGACCATGACTCATAGAGGCCGCCGCGACCATCATTCTCCTCCTCGATTGGTATTGTGTGTATTGAATCAGTTAGCAGTACATGTGCAGTTCCAATTTTGTTCATACCTACCCTTCAAATTTCATGGGTGCTATTGTTCCCGTAAAAGTAATTTGTTATAGCCTCCATTGTCCAACAGAATATCAGCTTGTAATTGTGTGTCGCTCCTGTATCACGCTGTGCTTGGGTAGGTTTTTCATCTGCAACCACTAGTGTGGAAAATGATGGAAAGTTTTATAGAACTAGCAAGATGCCCATGCGTTGCACGCATTAAGATGCATTTGTATCAGTAGTTTATCTTGTGGGAGAAAAGGATGAACGAGGGAATGCCTTATTTGCAAATCTAGAGAGGGTTATGGGTATCTTTTTGCAAAATTCCCATTTGTTTCCTTCCTATCTGTCACGTATAAATCGGACGACCTATATTGCAAGAAAAAAAAAGTATAGAGAAAAAAAGTAGAGAGTAGAGAAGTAGAGATAAATATAGAATATTAAATATTAAATAAATATAATAGTAGAGAAGAGAGTAGACATAGCAGAGACGTCGGGAAAGGATCGCGCGCGCGGGAAAAAGCGGCCGGGCGTGCGCTAGTTTTGGCGCGCGGCGTCCGGCGCACTTTATAAAATCCAACGCCCTCCCACCGCTCTGTGCCTTACCACCGCTCTCGCCCCGCTCTGTGCCTCGCCACCGCTCTCTCCCCGCTCTTTCTCGCCTCTCCGCTGCCGCGCCACCATGCCGCCGTGTCACCAGGAAACTTGGAGATACCATGGCGTCCGCGCGTGCCCCTCCGGCGGCTTCTCCATCGAGATCCGGTTCCGCAGGATGCGCCTCGGCCTCGGCAATTTCGACACCGCCAACGAGGCCGCCCGCATGTACGACGCGGCGGCGTGGTGCCTCTGGTGGCCTCATAGAACATTGAACTTCCCCAACGTTTCGATGCGGGAGCGGGCGCAGGAGCTCGCGCCTCTGCCGTGGCTTAGCACCGACGAGGATCGTCGCGACAACCAGAGGCAGGAGCACCGTCTCGGCATCACCAAGATGGACGAGGAAGCCATGGCGCTGTGGCACCAACACTTCCCGCAGGACATCATCAACGAGCACGAGTTCTACGCGCAATGGAGGGCGGAAAAGGGATAAGAGGAGGGCGGAGCGAGCCGCCTATCGCGAGGACAAGCATAGGCGAAAAGGGGACGCTCAATTCATTATGAGTCTAGGAGCAATGTCGTCCTAGGAATCTGACAACGATTGGTATCTTGACGCCTACAATCAGACGTCGGAGGAGGACATCATCGAGGAGGAGTCGGACGACGAAGAGTAGTTGAATTATTATTTTTTATCTATCTATGCTCAGAACTATCCTCTACTCTCTAGTCTCTACTTCTCAATATCAACACTATAAACGCTTTTTTAAAGCGCCGCGCGTTGCGGTTCTATTGGAGATGCTCTAACATGGCAGACGAGTGCTTTAATGTTGCCCACAAGATGCGCGAGTATTACTAGTAGTATATTTTTCTTGCCGTGTTAATATTTTAAAACCATGAGTGCGAACATGCAAAGGAGCAATGAAGAACAAACACGGGATATTCGAGACATCTTCAAGAAGTGTGGCAAGTTAAAGAGGAGCTGCACCGAACCTGTAAAACGAGCTTTGGTAAGTAACACCCTGTCAATTACTTTCGTTTAGCCTCGTGTTCTTCGATGTGTATATGTTGTAGTTTCTATTTGTCTTAAGCATGGTGTTTGATACGTCTCCAACGTATCTATAATTTTTGATTGTTTCATGCTATTATATTACCCCTTTTGGATGTTTATGGGCTTTATTTTACACATTTATATCATTTTTGGGACTAACCTACTAACCGGAGGCCCAGCCCGTATTGCTATTTTTTTGCCTATTTCAGTATTTCTAAGAAAAGGAATATCAAACGGAGTCCAAACGGAATGAAACCTTTAGGAGCGTGATTTTTGGAACGAACGTGATCCAGAGGACTTGGAGTGCAAGTCAAGAAGTAGCCGAGGCGGCCACGAGAGGGTAGGGCACCCCCCCTATAGGGCGCGCCCCCCTGTCTCGTGGGCCCCTCGGGCGGCCATCGACGTACTTCTTCCTCCTATATAAGCCTACGTACCCTGAAAACATCCAGGGAGCCAACGAAACACAATTTCCACCGCCGTAAACTTCTGTATCCGCGAGATCCCATCTTGGAGCCTTCGTCGGCGCTCCGTCGGAGGGGGAATCGACCATGGAGGGCTTCTACATCAACACCATAGCCCCTCCGATGAGTTGTGAGTAGTTTACCACAGACCTTTGGGTTCATACTTATTAGCTAGATGGTTTCTTCTCTCTTTTTGGATCTCAATACAATGTTCTCCCCCTCTCTTGTGGAGATCTATTCGATGTAAACTCTTTTTGCGGTGTGTTTGTCGAGATCTGATGAATTGTGGGTTTATGATCAAGTTTATCTATGAGAAATATTTGAATCTCCTCTGCATTCTTTTATGTATGATTGAGTTATCTTTGCAAGTCTCTTCGAATTATCAGTTTGGCTTGGCCTACTAGATTGATCTTTCTTGCCATGGGAGAAGTGCTTAGCTTTGGGTTCAATCTTGCGGTGTCCTTACCCAGTGACAGAAAGGGTTGCAAGGCACGTATTGTATTGTTGCCATCGAGGATAAAAATATGGGGTTTATATCATATTGCATGAGTTTATCCCTCTACATCATGTCATCTTGCTTAATGCGTTACTCTGTTCTTATGAACTTAATACTCTAGATGCAGGAAGGAGTCGGTCAATGTATGGAGTAATAGTAGTAGATGCAGGCAGGAGTCGGTCTACTTGTTGCGGACGTGATGCCTATATACATGATCATGCCTAGATAATCTCATAATTATTCGCTTTTCTATCAATTGCTCGACAGTAATTTGTTCACCCGCCGTAATACTTATGCTATCTCAAGAGAAGCCTCTAGTGAAACCTATGGCCCCCGGGTCTATCTCTTATCATATTTGCTTACAATCTACTTTTATTTGCATATTTACTTTTTGCATCTATCTTATAAAATACCAAAAATATATTTATCTTATCATACTATCTCTATTAGATCTCACTTATGCAAGTTGCCGTGAAGGGATTGACAGCCCCTTTATTGCGTTGGTTTCGAGTTCTTTGTTTGTTTGTGTAGGTGCATGGGATTTTTGAGGAGCCTCCTACGGGATTGATACCTTGGTTCTCAAAAACTGAGGAAAATACTTACGCTACTCTGCTTCATCACCCTTTCCTCTTCAAGGAAAACAAACGCAAGCCCAAGAGGTAGCAGTGTTCTTCGATGTGTAATAAGAAGAGTCTTAATCGTCCTAATGGTTTTGTTTTTAGCTTGATGTAGGAAGTGGGTGTTCTCACCTTGTAGTCTGTTTTTATTTTTATTTTCCTTTTGGATTCACTTCTCCGAGTTATGTTTATCTGGCTTCTACTAAATGGATCTAGGTTGCTCTGAGTATTGATCTAAAAAAGAAGTAACTTCATGTCAGGATGCAGTTCCTGCAAGGAGGGAAGCATGGTCAACCTCGAGATCATGTTTGCAAAATGAGTCTGGATTACAGACAAGGTGCCAGTTCGCTAATGATGCTGGATTGGACACAAGGTGCAAATTCCCAGATGATGCTGGATTACACACAAGCCAGGTGGAGTCGTCAGCTGTTCGTGTCCTCATGGCATTAGTAAAGGCTGAAAGAAAGCATGCAGCATCCCTTGAGAATGTAGCTGAGTTCCTAAAGAAGCGAAAAGAGCAATCAGATGCTCTGTTCACCCAAGCCAAAGAAGAGATGGAAGAAGCCAGAAATAAGCTAGCAGAGGCAGAGCAGGCTAGGCGTCTCCTGCTATGTAAAACTGTTGTCAATACAAAATTTCCTTCATAATAACTAGGTTAAAATGTTTATCCAGTTAGCATGCTTGTTGTGATGTCCGTGCATCTACTGATGTGGCACAAAATGTTTTTTCGGGTCATGTAATAATAGCAATTACTTTCCAAACAATAACAGATGAAGCATTGGACATGGTATAGTTCACACGCAAGCCCGTCATTCCAAGTTCAACTTCCACATCAAACTCATGTTCACAGATATCTGCAGATTCATACATAATGTCCACAACCATGATTCACTTCAAAGCCAAAAAAATGTGAGGAGATTTATAAATAAAGAAAAATCTCTACTAGTTCCTGCTACCAGTGCGAGCACAACAAGTCAAGACCATGCGTAAATTAATTATATTTTAGTCATTTTTTGTGTTCTAAAATGCCTGCCGTCTCGCGGAAGGACGTGTTGCCTGCACACGTGCGGATTCAGTGAAGGCAGGCAGGGTAGTCTTAAGCTGGTTGCACGTGGCGAGGAGGCGTGCTCAGCCGGGCCTGCAGCGAGTGCGGCCCTCTTGGCCGGCGGGCCTGTTCAATGCGTGCCCTATGAGAGGCCGCGTGCGTGTCAGAGCAATCACTCCCTCCAGTCATTTTTTGTTTGGGTATAACAAAATCTCGTTTTCCATTCACATTTTACAAGTAAAATTCATGGATAAAGTTTGACCCAAAGTACGATGGGGACTAGTGAACCAGAATGGAGGTAGTAGTTTTTTTAATCAAAGAAGGGTTTCCCCTTCCGATTTTCATTACTGAAAACCAGCATCTAAATCTATACCATAGTATTTTCCCTAGAACTACCAGGTTCAACATCTCGCAACATAAACCCATACAACAATACACCAAGGAGGTACGTAGTACTATGAATTCCATTTTCGCTCCATACCAATCGTTCTAAAAACTACTTACTACTTATAACGCGCCATTGAAAATCGGAACTCTTAAACCCGCTAAAAACGATATTTTAAACATGGCTACTCGATCTGTGGCAACTGGCGAGCCACCTCGCTCCAAGTCATTCACCTGTGGTCCTGACCATCAACTCATACGGATCAAATTATCACGTGAGCTGACTATTCCTACAAAGGTGCTCCACCACTTACCCGGTACCCGCGAATGCAGCAATCGTGCACCTAAGGTTTTAGGGTTTATTTGTTAACATCGCCTTTACGTAACACTCATGTGTGCGAGACAGTGAGAGGCTGACTACGTGCATTTGCCTCTTCTCTTTGTATATGTACTCCACCGTTTGTCTGGTGTCCAAAAATTTATAATAACTACTAGCAATGTGCCAATGCGTTGCCACACGATCAAAGTAGATTAATACATATTCACCGATTTCATAGAAAAAAAGTCTAGTTTTGAAATACATATATCACTAAAATATGTTATGTTTCACTCAAAATATATTCCTTTGGTGGTTTTGATGAGATAAGGGAGGAATGTTGTTGGTTTCAAGATTCGAGAAGTGGTATATGTCTAATTTCTACTCTTACTAGCGAGATGCCCGTGCGTTGCACGGAACATCAAGATCTTGTGGGAGAAACGGATGAACGAGGGAAGGCCTTATCTACAAATGTGGTGAAGAGTGCAGGTAAATTGCCATATTTTCCTTCCTATCTGTCAGATATAAATCGGACGACCTACATTGCAGGATGGCAGGCCCACCATCATCACCAACTCTATTTTTATCCCTACTCTTATAAAAAGCATTGTCGGTGATGATCGTGTGTCTTCCATCCTGCAATATAGGCCGTCCGATCTATATCTGATGGATAGGAAGGAAACTATGGCAATTTTGCAAAAAGATACCCACACCCCTCTCCACATTTGCAAATAAGGCCTTCCCTCGTTCATCCTTTTCCCCCACAAGATAAACTACTCATACAAATGCATCTTGATGTTCCATGCAACGCATGGGCATCTTGCTAGTTGTTGCAAAAAGCCCATGTGTGTGTGAGAGAGAGGGAGAGTGGAGAATGACGGAGTGCATGTGTGACAAAGACACAAGGAGTGTGTGTGCGATAGGTATCAGCTTAAAATGAGATGGTAATGTGTGTGTGCACGATCGAGAGGGCGTGTCTCAAGAAGGGAAGAAAAATCTACATAGATACAAGGAGCGGGAGAGAGACATGTATGCGATAGTGGAAGCACGAGTGTGCGGGTGTATAAACCTATCTAGAGGCTAGCTAGTCGATAAATGTTTGTGAGAGAAATACGAGTCGGGGTGCGAAAGCGAGTGTTTTGTGTGTGTGTGAGAGAGATGGTAGTCGGGAAGGGGAGTGGAAGCAGGAGTTGTGTGTGTGAGAGAGAGAGAGAGAGGAGACGGTAGTCGGGGTTGCCTGATCGGTAAACAAATGAATAAAGTCAGTCTAGGATGGAGACGAAAAGGAGACCGCAACAATTGTTGTGTCTACAGGAGAGAGAGAGAGAGTAATTTTGGTGGTATGAGTCATATGTAGAGACATATAGGGTGTGTGAGAGAATCCCATAGAGAGAAAGACAAAGTGAAAGACGAGTGGAGACTGTGTGTGTGGCGGTGAAAAAGAAGCTTAGGTACCGAGTGATACCAGAGAACAGTAGAGACATGAGAGATAATGAAAACCGTGTAATGTATAATGATAGGGAGAGTGTGAGACTTCTCAAGGGAGACGTCGAGAGACCATGTTTGCGAGTATAGGAGAAACATGAAGTGAGCGTGTGGGTGAGCTGGAGAAAAAGAGTGATAGCTACCTGAAGGAGCATGCATGCGAGAGAGATGGGCATGAAAGGAGTGCACAAAAAATGGATTCAAATATTTGAATTCGAGATGATGATACATGTAATCCATACTCGAACCAAAATTGATCAATCAAACATGCATACTCATATGAATTCATGCACATCTATGTTATTTAATATGTAGATATTACTGATCCATACATTTTAGTAGAACATAATTTGGCTAAAAATTTTCGAATTCAACCTTAAGATTTTGAGATCGTTGTATTTGTAAATCGTATTATACATATAAAGGAGCAGAATTCTTTGTTGTACTTTTGAAAGTATATATATAAAAATGATGTATGTAGAATGTAATTCCAATTGAAAATGGATCCCGCCGAAAAAATATAGAATACAAACGGGATTTGAATTGAGTTGTCACGATAAACGTGCACTCTGCAAAATTTTAACGAAGCGGGGAAAGTTGCAGTAACTGCCCGAAACCAAAATCTGCGAGATGGAAATTACTACTACCTATCCCTGCCACGCAAAGCCTATATGCTGGATTTCTATAGGTTTCGATAGGGGTAGGTTTGTAATTTCACCCAAACGTGACGTAACCTCCTCTCACCCGGATTCATACATAGTGAGCGCCAAAACACAGTGTGTTCTTGGCCGAAATTGACTCCCTCCCCGATTCATATTCATACATGATGAGCGCCAAAAACAAACTCTCGTCGACAAATATTCGGTGTATGTGAGATTACCGTCCTATCCCCAACCGACTAATATTGCTGTGATGTAGTAGAAATTTGAAACAGGGGCTAAGTTCGTAAATTTCCTCGCATTTGAGACAAGCGCACCCTGAATACATGGTTCCCTCCTTCCTCTCTACCTACCTTTTCCCCATTCATACTCTGTGGGCGCAAAAACACCCTCCCCACCCCACCCTCCTCCGTCCGCTGCAGTCCGCCACCCCATCCACTGCCGTCCTCCTCCACCATGCCAGAGCTGATACCCCCCCGCCGTCGTCCATTACAAGAGATTGACCTCTCTCATCCACGGCTTCGGACCGGGATCCTTCCATCCCATCCTCTCGCTTCATTCCGACTGTCGTCCACCTTGCCGGCGCCGCTCCTACGACCGTCTCATCCACCGCGCCCTGCCGCCACCATCTACCCTCCTAGATCTGGTTCCACACCGCCGACAGCCATCGCTACCGCAGCACCATCAAATTCTCAGCAGATGCGTACACGGCGCCGCACCAGAGGCGGTACTCTTTCGTGTCTGGTCAACTTATTTATCGCAGCGAGAAAATAGATCGCCACTGCTTTACTCTGATTTCTTGTCTTGGTTGCGAAGTTGCCTTTGTCCGGTTTGCACCTTCGATCAGCCATGGCATGCTCAACACTATACTCCCAATGCTTATGGTTTTCCCCTTTTATATTCCACAATAGTTAAATCACAGTAGACTAAATTTCAAAATTGGGTCAGTCAATTTTTCAAAGCTCGCTGGTGCGAATGAAGGGGCTCGGGTGGTTGTGGGGCCATGCCGAATGAAGAAAACTCGACGCGGGTGGGGGTTGGGGCGGGGGTGGGGTGTGGGGGTGGTGGAGGAACATAGGTGGTGGGGGCCGGTTCTCCAGCCGGCGGCCTGTGCGGTGTTCTGTATGGGAAGAATCAGAAATGAGGAAGAAGAAGGGTTAGGAGATGTAGGATCTTCATACAACCGCCTGAAATGGTTGAGAGACAGCTGGGAGTTGCATCCTTAATGCTCTCTGGTTCATCATGTGTGGGCACTGTGTTGGATTGCGGGTTCCGGCAGACCCTTGAGGTTCGAACACTGGGGTGCACGCGAAGATCTCTCCTCTACCAACTCACATCTCATCGCCTCGCAAAGGATCTAGGCTACACGATGAACAACACAAGAGACGCAAGGTTTATACTAGTTCGGGCCACCGTTGTGGTGTAATACCCTACTCTAGTTTGTGGTGTGGTAGATTGCCTCTGGGGCTGATGATGAACAGTACAAGGGAAGAACAGCCTCGCGAGGGGTGTTCTTGTGGTGGTGTTGTTCCTTTGAAGGGGTCAATTCGAGATGCCTCTATACTATGGTGGCTAATCCTATTATAGAGCGAGAGGCCCTGGTCCTCTTCCCAAATATTGAGCGGGAAGGGCGCCAACAATTGGCCATTTTGAAGGGGAACATCTAGTACACTTATCCTGACTAAAGTCAGTCCTCGCCTGTCAAAGACTCTGTCGATGACGCCGTCCTGGGCTCCACGATGACCTTCCTCCTGCCGTTCCACTGGTCTTGGTCTTGTTGCACCAAAATGGTAACCTTTACCTGATGCCTTGGCCTGTGCTTGCCCCCTTTGCACCAAAGGGGAAACAAGGACATGGTGCAGGCCGGCGCCCGCCTGGCTTCGATCGTCATGGCTTGCATCACGGGCACCTCGCGAGGTACCCCTGCCTTGATCTCTCCGCCTCCTTGCGAGCCTGCCTGATGAGGCCTGAGGAGGCTTCCTGTCGTCAGCCCCGCGAGGCTTGGTCCCTCGCGAGGGTCTTGATCTTGAGCAGATGAAGATGGGCCACACTAGGCCGTTGCTTGAGCCACGCCGCAGGCCGCAAGCAGGCAAGTCTGGGGACACCCGTCCCCGGAACGCCGACAGTAACCCCCGTGCCCAAGGTGTGTTCGGACTTGGCTTAGTAGAGAAGGGAAGGGGCAAGTGCGAAGCGCCATGGGCCCCAATAGCCTGGGGCCTAGGGCGACGCGTGGTGGTTGATTGGACGTGGGCGTCTCCGCTTCCCCATGACGCCTCGACAACTGTCCGACTTGACAAGTCCCTGCATGCAAAAACGGGTCATGATTACCTGAGATCGTGGAGGCCGACGGTTGGCCTCCTTCGGCTATAAGTACGGAACGGCGTGAGCCCTTCCAGTCCATATTTCCTTGCTCCACCTCTTCTTCTCCTCCTTCCCCTCGGTTCATCGCGTCCCATGGCGCCCACAAAGAGCTTTTAGGCCGCGGAGAAGGGCAAGGCCCGCCGGGAGGGGCCTGACTCTCCTCCAGCCAAGCGTGGCCGGTGCCGCCCACGCAAGCATCCCATGATCCTCGCAAACGCTACCCAGGGCCTCAGCGGAAGCCACTTGACCGGCGGGGGAAGGCGCACCGTGGCCGCGCGGCCTCCCCGCCCTCGATTTCACTCCGCGGAGGTGCTGCAGGAGTTCGTTGTCTGGTCGGAGGATCCGACCGACACCTGGCTTCAACTCCCTCGCTTCTTTGCCGGCGAACTGCCGGCTGGCGCCACGAGAGGGCTATGGCTTCAGGCGGACGGCCACTGCTGCAGGGCTTCTTGTGTGGTGGTGGAAGTTTCCGCTGCCGGGAACGTGGCGTTGACTTGCGGCTGGCAGACGTTTGCTCATGCGCGTGGCCTCGGCCAGCGACGCACTCTCCACTTCAAGTTCGACAGCGATGGCACCCTCTTCGTGAGGGTGTTCGGGGGAGATGGCTGCCGCGTGGGGTGCTGCCCCGAAGGTGACGATGACGGTTGTCTGCTCATCCTTGGCGACGGAAGCGGCGAGGACGAGGTCTGGCATGCACACGGCGGTGCCTGTAGCTCCGCAAGCTTCAGCGGCTCCCCTTCTGAGGGAAGCTCTTCCAGCGGCGGCCGTGACCAGCCACCGCGCCGCTGTGCTCGCTTCGAGGGGGAGGTGGGTCGTCTCGCCGCCGCGTCCAAGTGAAGCGTGAAGAGGAGACCTCCTGAGCCCCGGAGGGCGAAGCTGATCTTCTTCTTCGGGTTGCCGCCGGTCGAGCCGCGCTTATTTTGTTTTCCTGCACGGAAAGAGATGTATGGAGCCCCGCGGGGCGTGCTGGACTATCACTTTTAATTACCATGTTGTTCCTGTTATCCCCGTGCTGTGCGATGTTGCCCCGTGTTCATGCGTACGAGTAACTTAGCTCAGTATGAGAGCCTGCGGCGACGCTAGCCTCGGGAGGCTCCGGTCAGAGGCCATGCCACGGATCTTGGGTCCTGCAAAAGAAACTTGTTGAGGGATTAAGTATCAGTCTTCAGCTGCTGGGGTGACCAGCTCGGGCCTAGTGTTTCCGTCGCGATGCCCGTGGGACATTGACGGGGAGGGCTGCTCCCGTAGTGAACTTAGGCCGATGGACCTCATGAGATTAAACCAAGCGACGCTCGTGAGGGTGCCTGCGCAGCCTCCCTCGCGAGGGTCGCAAACGGAAAACATGCTCAAGCGCAGGGTAGAGACAGGAAACGCGGGCTGGGCGCCTCACAAAACTGAAAGCAACTCCAGTTAAAGATTCAGACAAAGAATAATTAACCAACTGCAGAAAGCAAATGAAAAGCCGCATCCGGCACCTAATCTAGTCTTCGACGTCTTCTGACCAGCGCGGAGCTAAGTGCTGCCACTGGGTGTGGGCGGGAGCCCCCGAGGCGCAAGGGCGGCACCCCGGAGACTCCGGGGCATATACAACCCCACTCATTATTACGTGAGAGTGTCACGGGCGACGAGCTTCATAGGCATTCGCCTTCTTCACAGGCATCGGGCCTTTTCCAAAGCGGTAAACTTCACAGGCATTCGCCTTCTTCACAGGCACCGGGCCTTCTCCAAAATGGTAGACTTCACAGGCTTTGGCCTTCTTCACAGGCACCGAGCCTTTTCCAAAACGGTAGACTTCATAGGCATTGGCCTTCTTCATAGGCACCGGGCCTTTTCCAAAACGGTAGACTTCACAGGCATTGGCCTTCTTCACAGGCACCGGGCCTTTTCCAAAATGGTAGACTTCACAGGCATTGGCCTTCTTCACAGGCACCAGGCATTTTCCAAAGAGGTAAACTTCACAGGCATTCACCTTCTTCACAGGCACTGGGCCTTGTTCGTGGATAGAACCTCCGGAGGTGTTGAATGTTCCCTGCGTTCGGGATGGGCACCCCCTCCTGGGTCTCCAAGCGCGCGGAGCCGAGCCTGGAAACATGAACAACCTTGAACGGGCCCTCCCACATGGGAGAGAGCTTGTGCAGACCTTCCCTGGAGAGGACCCGCCTGAGCACAAGGTCCCCTACCTCAAGGGTCCTGGGGCGGATGTTGCGGCAGTGGTACCGTTGCATCGCCTGTTGATACCTTGCTACTCGCTACGCGGCCTCCCGACGACATTCCTCCCCCAGCACGAGATCTGTCCCCCGCATGGCGTCCCATTGCGATTCGTCGAACGCCAGGACCCGCGCGGAGCGACGTTTCACCTTGTGAGGGAGGACGGCTTCAGCACCGTAGACGAGGAAGAATGGAGTTTCTCCAGTTGACTTGGTCGTGGTCGTGCAGATAGACCATAGCACAGACCGGAGCTCGTCGTACTAGCCCTTGTCGCAGGCTTCCAGCTTTTTCTTGAAGGTCCTGGTCTTGAGGCCCTTCAACACCTCCGTGTTGGCTCGCTCAGCTGGGCCGTTGCTTCGAGGATGCGCCACTGAAGCGTAGCATATCTGCGTCCCAAGATTAGCATAGTATGTTTTAAAGAGATTGCTAGTGAACTGCGAACCGTAGGCACCCCGAATAGGCTCACAATGCCCTTGATTAACTTGACTGCGGAGCTTGCTGGGATGGTGCGGACAACTTCCACTTTAGGCCACTTGGTGAATTTGTCGATGGCGACGTAGAGGTAGCTATAGCCCCCTGGAGCCTGCAGAAACAGGACCAGAATGTCCAGCCCCCAAACCGCGAATGGCCATGAGAGGGGTATGGTCTGCAGGCCCTAAGTCGGCTGATGGATTTGCTTGGCGTGGAATTGGCAGGCTTCACAGGCTTTTACCAGCTCGACGACGTCGTTGAGTGATGTGGGCAAGTAAAACCCGTTGTGGAACGCCTTGCCAACGAGGGTCTGTGATGATGAGTGGTGCCCATAGTCTCCACCATATGTCTGCTAACAGCTCCTTTCCTTGCTCCCTGGAAATGCAACGTAGGGACACGTCATTCGGCCTCTTTCGGTAAAGCTCTCCATCTTGGATGTAGTACGCCGTGGCCTGCCGCGCCACGCGCTCTACGTCTTCCTCTTTCTCTGGAAGCGTCCCTTCCGTCAGGTAGCTCTTGAGCTCCACGGTCCAACATCCCTCCTGAGGCTCCAGCGCCAGGAGCAAGCGTGCTCCCGAGGTCGGTCCACAGGCTGGGGCTCCTAAGGCTGGCGGCTGGGGGAGCTCCGCCAGAGGTTGCGCCCCGCCCGACGGTGGTGGCATCGCCGAGGGCTTGAAGGGCCTCTCTTCAAAGACTCCGGGCTCTTAGGGCAGCCGTCTGGACGCCCTCTTCATGATGCCGTGAGCTTCCTGGTTGGTGCCGCGCGGCACATACTGCAACTACAAACCCCAAAACTGCTTCTCTATTTTGCGAACCTCTGCTAGATAAGCCTCCATGTGCTCATCTCTCGGCTCGTACACCTTGTTGGAGAAGTTGACGAGGAGTTGGGAATCACCCTTGATGACGAGGTGCTTTACCCCCAAGGCCACCGCAGCCTTTTGTCCTGCTATCAGCCCCTCGTATTCCGCTATATTGTTGGACACCTTTTCCCCATGCTGGAAGCAGAGTTGCACGGCGTAGTAGAGCTTGTCCTAAGTGGGGGATATGAGCACTGCACCGGCCCCCACGCCATGCCGCGAGAAAGCTCCATCAAAGTACATAACCCAGCCATCTGGCGCTTCACTTCCTAGGGA
Organism: Triticum dicoccoides; assembly: GCF_002162155.2. Taxonomy (NCBI): domain Eukaryota; kingdom Viridiplantae; phylum Streptophyta; class Magnoliopsida; order Poales; family Poaceae; genus Triticum; species Triticum dicoccoides. The sequence continues at coordinate 360,401,088 of NC_041393.1, forward strand.
AAGCGAGCGACCCTCGCCTGCCTTGAGCCCTGGCGCCTTTGTCCACTCTGCTACAAAATCTTCAAGCGCAGCCCCCTTAACGACCCAAGTCGTACTGAATTCCAGCTGAAATCCTTGTAGCTCGATGTCCCATTCGGCGACCCTTCCTGCTGAGTTGGGACTCCTGAGTACCCTTTCCAATGGGTATGCTGAGACGACCTTGATTGGATGACCCTGGAAGTAGTGTCGCAGCTTTCACGAGGCCACTAACAGTGCAAGCAGGAGCTTCTGAGGCATGGGGTACCGCGCCCTGGCATCCCTCAGCACCGTGCTGACGAAATACATGGGATGCTCGACAAGGGCTGAGGCAGCAATAGAGCCAGCATCTTCTGGGGAGTCAAGTGTCTCCTGAGGCGTGAGAGCCCCGAGCTCTTGACAAACCTTCGGAGCCCCCTCGGCCTTGTGAACCCCCCCTTGCTGAGGCTGGCTTGTATCTGCTGCGGGCGCGACCCCTGAGGGGCCTTCCTACCCTGGGGCTGCCGTAGCTGGTGCAGTCTTAGTCCGGCGCTCCTCCCGAATGGCCACCATGGCGGCACGGGCGAAGTACAGTGTGGCAGCGAGATAGAGCAGCAGGGGCTCCTGCGGGCGCGGCGCTACCATCACAGGGGGGCTGGTCAGGTACCTCTTGAGGTCTTGGAATGCTTCATCGGCCTCCGGAGTCCATTCAAATGGGCCCTTCTTCTTCATCAGCTTGAAGAAGGGCAGAGCACGTTCCCCTAGCTTGGAGATGAAACGCTCGAGCGCAGTTACCCTCCTAGCAAGCTTCTGCATTTCCCTGAGGGTTTTTAGCGGGCTCATGTCGTCAATTGCCTTGACCTTCTCTGGGTTAGCCTCGATCCCTCTGTGCGACACGAGGAAACCCAAGAGCTTGCCAGGGGGTACACCGAACACGCACTTCTCCGAGTTGAGCCGTAAGTCCACCTCTCACAGGCTCGCGAAGGTTTCTTCCAGGTCCTGTATCAGGGTCTTCGCCTCCCGAGACTTTACCACTATGTCATCGACATACGCCTCAGCGTTCCTCCCGAGCTGTCGGCCTAACGCGATGTGCATTAGCCGCTGGAAGGTTGCGCCTGCATTGCGCAATCCAAACGGGATGCAGGTGTAGAAGTACACCCAGCATGGGGTCAGAAAGGCCGTCATCTCTACATCTTCGACCGCCATCTTGATCTGATGATAGCCTGAGAAGGCATCCAAGAAGCACAACAGGTCACACTCAGCGGTAGAGTCGACGATCTGGTTGATGCGGTGGAGTGGGAACGGATCCTGTGGGCAGGCTTTGTTGAGGTTGGTAAAATCGACGCACATGCGCTCCTTCCCTCCTTTCTTTGGCACAACGACAGGGTTCGCCAGCCATTCCGGGTACCGAACCCCGCGAATGACTCCCGCGGCCTCCAGCTTGCGGGTTTCCTGGACGATGAAAGCTTACTTCTCGGTGAACTGCCTCCTTGCCTTTTGCTTTATGGGGCGTACGTTAGGACATACGTTCAAGTGGTGCTAAATCACCTGTCGGGGGACCCCCGACAGTTGCTTGGGCTCCCACGCGAACACCTCCTTGTTTGCGCGTAGGAACCTCACCAGGGCTTCCTCTTGCTTGGGGTCCAGATTGGCGCCTATCGTGAAGGTGGCACCGGAGGACCCGTTCTCGTCGACTGGTATTTGCTAGGTTTCGGCCTTGTCTTGGGTGAACAACTTCTTATTCTTGGTGGGCGCAGCCCCCTTAGCCTTGAGGGGGTCGGCGTTGGCGGGCCGTGCCGCTGCGGCAGTCTTGAAGGCGAGCTTGAGTGCATGCAGAGCATCCTTTGCGTCTCCAGCCATGGTAAGAACACCGCTGCTCCCGGGCATTTTCATTAGATTGTAAGCCGGGTGGGTTGCCGCCATGAACTGGGCCAAAGCCGGGTAGCCGAGGATGGTGTTGTATGGGAGGCCGATGCGGGCGACGTCGAAGTCGACCAGCTCCGTGCGGAAGTTGGCTTGGGTGCCGAACGCCACTGGGAGGCGGATCTGCCCCAGGAAGCCGGCGGGGCTACCTCCGATGCCAGAAATGGGCTTGCTGGGTTGGAGTCGCTCAAGCGGCACGTGAAGGAGGCTAAAGGCCTCGATTGAGAGCACATTGAGGCCGGCCCCGCCGTCGATGAGGGTCCTGGTGACGGCCACCTGGCAAATAGTTGGAGCACACAGCATCGGGAGTGCATCTGAGCAGGCAGTGTTGGCGGGGTGGTCATCCGAGCTGAAGTTTAAGTCAGCCTTGGGTGACGCGCACCCTGGAGGGGCTGTGCAGCAAGTCTGGGCGGCGCCGACCTGACGGGCGAACGGCTTGATGTGGCGACGTGTAGGTGGTGTTTGCGAGCCCCCTAGGAGCGCCGTGACGACCGGGGGTGCGGGGGCCGCGTGTCGGGCGAGGAAAAGGCGACACAGTTCCTCCGAGGAGCCCACTGAAGACGCCGACAGATGGAGCAAGCACATGCGTGGGATGCCGGCGAGTGCCATGGGCAGCCAGTTGGCCATGACCTGGCCGTCGCCTCCAGCCTTGAGGACGGCCTCCTTGTCCGCCAGCAAGAAGGCCAGCGGATCTGTCGCATCGTCGTAGCATGGCGGCACCTCCGGCTTGAACTTGTTTGGCCACTGCACCCGCTGCAAAGCGGGGGTTTGAGCCCGGAGCTCTTGGGGAGCCGGCCCGGCCTCCGTGGTCAGAGCGGATGTCGCGTCGCCGGCCATGAGGGCGAAGTGCAAGGTTGATGGAGAGCGGTTGCTGATGGGGAGAGCTCCGGTGCACCCCTACCTGGCGCGCCAAATGTCGGATTACGGGTTCCGGCAGACCCTTGAGGTTCGAACACTAGGGTGCGCGCGAAGATCTCTCCTCTACCAACTCACGTCTCGTCGCCTCGCAAAGGATCTAGGCTACACGATGAACAACACAAGAGACGCAAGGTTTATACTAGTTCGGGCCACCGTTGTGGTGTAATACCCTACTCTAGTTTGTGGTGTGGTGGATTGCCTCTAGGGCTGATGATGAACAGTACAAGGGAAGAACAACCTCGCGAGGGGTGTTCTTGTGGTGGTGTTGTCCCTTTGAAGGGGTCGATTTGAGATGCCTCTATACTATTGTGGCTAGTCTTATATATAGAGCGAGAGGCCCTGGTCCTCTTCCCAAATATTGAGTGGGAAGGGCGGCAACAATTGGCCATTTTGAAGGGGAACACCTAGTACACTTATCCTAACTAAAGTCGGTCCTCGCCTGTCAAAGACTCTGACGATGACGCCGTCCTGGGCTCCACGATGCCCTCCCTCCCGACGTTTCGCTGGTCTTGGTCTTGTTGCACTGAAACGGTAACCTTTGCCTGATGCCTTGGCCTGTGCTTGCCCCCTTTGCACCAAAGGGGAAACAAGGACACTACACAGGACGGCGCCCACCTAGCGCCCGCCTGGCTTCGATCGTCATGGCTTGCGTCACGGGCACCTCGCGAGGTACCCCTGCCTTGATCTCTCCGCCTCCTCGCGAGCCTGCCTAATGAGGCAGCGCCTGAGGAGGCTTCCTATCATCAGCCCCGCGAGGCTTGGTCCCTCGCGAGGGTCTTGAGCTTGAGCAGAAGAAGATGGGCCGCACTGGGCCGTTTCTTGAGCCACTCCGCAGGCCGCAGGCAGGCAAGTCTGGGGACCCCCGTCCCCAGAACGCTGACACACTGCGCGACCAACATTTTATTATCCAAAATCTGCTTGCTCTTCTTTACCATGTTCCTCTTCCGTTCTTCTTTAGTATGTACTCTCTCCGTTCCTAAATACAAGTCTTTGTATAGATTCCACCATGGACTACATATGGAGCAAAATGAGTGAATCTACACTCTAAAATGTATCTGGATGCATCTGTATGTGATCCATAGTGGAAATATCTACCAAGACTTATATTTTGGAACGGAGGGAGTATGATAGTAGTATAGTATGTTCCCTGTACTGAAGATGAGCAGGGACATTTGCAGTGTAGAGGTCTATACGGTCGGTTGTGATGGACACTTTGAGCCTCTTTGATTCGTAGGATTTTGTAAACATAGGAATAGGATTTGTAGTGACCTGCCCACTTGAATCCTATAAGAATAGCAAGGAAATGCGGGGAGCTGTGTCGCCTTTGAGAGTTACAGTGATATTAACAGTACCGCACCTTCAGTTGAAGAGAACTGGTATACGAATCCTTTCTAGCCGTACTGGTAGTACTAGCACATATATTCCAGCAAGTTCCACTTTGCTGATTTTACTCTGATGCTTACGGTTTTCCCCGTTATATCTACACTATGATCTGTGTAGCTGCTTTGTGTCACACTAGCAGCAGTGCACTCTTGAAGCTAAACACTGCAATGACTTAAAAAATTGGCACCAAGGCATTGAGTGCCATTCTGGATGCAATGAAACTCATACGCTCCCCACCTGTTGATTCTTGTTAAGAATATGATCCTAATGACTATTCTAACCTCGAGGAGTCAAAGGCAGATGGCCTGTCCTGTTCACCCATCAAGGTGCCTATTCTAATTTGGCAAGGTTTTATTGATTGCGGGTATCTTCCATATTTTGTCTTGCATTTCTTCTACTTTTTTGCACCACCATCTACTTAGTTTACTCATCATATATGTCAAGATGCCATGCCCATCCATTATCAATACATATTCCATCTCTCATCATACCATGTTTTGCCACTCAAATGCTATTCTTGTGCATCAGACATCAAAAAGGAAGAGGGTGATTGCCGAACCTAAAGGAGCACCAGCAAAGTCCTTGAAAAACGTGGTGGTGCCGGAGAAATCAGACATCACCCCACTTATATTTGTTGTACAACCAGTGACACAAAACATAGGACCGATTCCAGCAGACTGTACCCATACTTCACTCGGCACACCACTAGCCCCACCACACAGGACCTGCACTCCAGCAAAAGGTATACCGATTTCATTTGCCATAGCACCAGTCGTACCATAGAAAAATCCCACTCCAGCAAAAAGTACAGCAAGTCCATCGGCCGAAGACCTATCCCAACTGCAGAGACGGCCAATTCCTGCAGATTGGAACCCCATTCCATTTATTCCCAGTTTAAAAGACAATGCCTTCAATGTTGTTAGGGACTACGTGCATATATTCCCATCATGGGAAGATTATAGTGAACAGAAACACCATTTTCACATCTTCCTGTCCAACTTACGTGTAAGTGCTATTATTCATGGTTATTATTTTCCTGTTTTCTGCTGATTGAACACATCAATGATTTACATTACATTGTTGTAACTAGGCGAGGGTCAATATGGATAGTCATGACAAGCAAAGCTTGCTTGTGCTTTTCAAGGAAGCATTGCAGCAGTATCGGTGTTACCTGAGGAAATGACACTTTGATGGCAAGTCTATAAACGAATTTCTGGTGAAGTCTCCTGTGCTAAATTTAGAAGACATTGAATGGAAAAACCTGTTTATGCATTGGTCTCATTCCCAGGATGAGGTACTATCTATGAAATCACATGACAATTTGAACTTCTACTTTTCCGCATGTGCCTTATGGATCTTTTCTGTAGGAAATCTGCTCAAAGAAGAATTCCGGTTTGAAAAGAACGACAGGATATTGCAAATATGCTGCCCGCTGCTTTGCTCTTGTTAGTACCTGTTGTCCTGTATCACTGTACTTGCATACATACCTGGTTCATTACGTGACAGCAGTATGCATGATAGCTTGCTTATCAATTGTTCGCTCCAAATTATCTGATCTGTATGAATGGTTACATTAGTGTAGAATATATCCACTGCCAATGCTTTGTAGCTCTGCATTGTTCTTGTAAGTACATGTTGTCCTTTATTAGTGTACTTATATGTACCATCACTCTGCAGCTTATTTTCCTTTGCCCTCCATTTTCTACACATCAGATCTATATTTACCCTTACCATAAGGTTGGTACTGAAGAAGTTTAGCTGTGCATTGCTCTTGGCTGTACCTTTTGCCTGTATCGGTGCACTTACATTTATAGCTACTTGGTTATGTAGCATCACTCTTCATCTTATCTTAAATATTCTCCATTTTTTCGTATATTATCACATCTATATTTACTCCTAACAAAATGTAGAATAAAGGCAATGCTTATGAAGAAGATTCTGTGGTGAACTTCTTGAATTGCCCCCCCCCCCCATCAGCATGGACAAGGCCTTTATAGAGCATGTCTTCACCAATAATGTAAGTTTGTCCTTCTCAAGCCTTCAAACTTTGTTGTATCTATTTGGTTAGGCATGACTGCAACATCTGTTTATTTTTGGCGTTTGCATCAAATTGCATGTTTAAAGTTTATTATGTAGTTCATAAACAAAAAGTTTGTCCTTCTCAATTTAAGTTTTCAGTTGTACAACCAAGTTCCTTCTTCGTACCATGGAAATTAAACTATACAGAGCAAGTGATCTTCTTTTGCACTTCATGTATGCTTTTGTTCTTCATCTGTAATCCAGTGGTGTGGTGAACCTACCCACTACAACACAATGTCATATTCTGCAATGTCTTAACTATGAACAATGTCATATCATTCTACTATTATTTAAACCTTCTCTTTATTTGCCAATTTGAAATGGGATAAATTGACAGCACACTAACCATTGATACTTATGAGTTCTTGATCTGTAATCCAGTGGTGTCGTGAAGCTGCCAACTCCTTCACAATGTCATTTCCTCCCATGTCTTGACCTGAACAATACCATATTGTGTTAATGCAATTTTAAACTGTGTCACTTTATTCATCAGTAAGAAATGTGATGAATCGTCAGCACTGATACTTTTATGTGAAAAACCTATCATATGTCTGCTTGTTTATCTTTCAGAGTGACGAAGATATAAGTGTTGAACAAGTGCAGTCTCATCATCTTGCTCAGCTGCTTGCACTGCAGCTCCCCAGCAGGGCTAACCGTTCTTGAACTCTATTGAAGTGCTGTCAGTTTTGTATATTATTTTGTCGGCGTGTTTATTTGCACTGGTGGCGATCTTTGATGCCCAGTGTATGTAATCTGCTGTCTCCTTGTGCTTTATTATCATAGTGGCGAACTTTGATGCCCAGTGGATGTAATATGCCATAATTTCTTTATTGTATAATCTAGGTTTTCTCTTATTCATGATGCTGCAGTTATTTTATTGTATATATATCATGTCTTCGCAGTAAACCGGCAAAACCATAAAATTATGGTACATAATCGGGCCGTCATGCAATCACGATGTAGGTTGGGCCTGAAACGTGTCGAACAGCTCACGGGCCGGCAGCAGCCCAAAATGGACCCCGGCCCATGATTGTGCGAATCAAATCACGGGCTTTTAACAGGCCAAAATTGTCTCGGTCCTTGTTTGGCCCAATCAGATATCGGCTGCGAGCAGACCGGATGCAAACCGGGCCGTAGTTAGGCCCAACTATATGATGGGCTTTTAACAGGCCGAAATTAATATAGGACCGAAATGTTAAACGGGCCCTTAACATGCCGAAACTAATATCAGGCCGAATTACTAAATGGGCCCAAAGCCTCTTAAAGGGTCGGACCTGATCTGGGCCGTAATTTGGCCCAAAACATGGTAGGCTTTTAACGGGCCGGATCTCACATGGGCCATTATTAGGCCCGGAACATGGTAGGCCATTAATGGACTGGATCAAATATGGGCCGACATTTGGCCCAAAACATCGCAACCAGTTAATGGGCCGGCCTACTAGGGTCCTCAAAATCTTGTGGGCCTACAGCTGGGCCGGCCCATTAATGTCGGTGAAATCTCATGGGCCTTTAGATGGGCCGTCCCATTATGATCCGCAAGAATCTTGTGGGCCTTTACCTGGGCTGGCCCATTATGGCACACAAAAATCTTGTGGGCATTTACCTGGGCCGGCCCATTATGGCCCGCAAAATCTTGTGGGCCTTTAGCTGGGCCAGCCCATTATGGTCCGCAAAATCTCATGGGACTTTAGCTGGGCCGGTCCATTATGGTCCGCAAAATCTTGTGGGTCTTTAGTTGGGCTAGCCCATTTAAACTTGATGGGCCGGTCCACGTGTCAACATATCATAGGCCCGTCTCGCCCATTGGATGAGTGACACCTATGCCAACGCGGACCTGACACGTGTCTCCTCCAGCCAATGATGATTTTACACGTGGAAAATCCCCATTTGTCGGGGCTGTTAACGGGTTATCGGATCCAAAACCCGACCCGATAGCTTAACGGTGTTCCGTTACGATGGATGCCACGTGTCGGTCACCCTTGACGAAAGCACTTCTATGACGCGCGATTTATCGTCATGGAAGTGTACACTTCCGTGATGATAATTTTGGTAATGTCATGGAACACTTCTACGACAGCACATGTATGACTATCTTGATTCTGTCATAAAATCGTCATGGATGTACATGCATGACCAAAAACGCGACCTACTGTGAAAAACATGTATCATCACGGAAGTGTATTTTTTGTAGTGAGTACGGCTTGACCTTATTTGGACCTTACACATTTCTTCACTTCAGGTTCATTAAGAACCCTATCTGCTGTATGGTTGCATCAGGGATCCTTTCAAGGCTAGTCTTTCCCTTCTTTACGGACAACCATCTAATACCCCTATCAAATGATTCACTACTAAGGAGAAACGGCACAGATGTGCGGCAGGGCACCACTGGAGTTTTCAAACCATTACTTTTAGGCCCTGTGTTACACTTTCCCTTATGTAAATCTTTAGGCATGTAACATGACCTCAATATTTATGGCATTGTTTGTCGATGCATGCTTCGACATATTAATAAGGATATAAAGGAAGCAGATGATCACCACCTTTTTTTGGTACTTATATTATAACACCATATGTATTCCCTCCTTACTTTCAACTGACATATGCACTTCGGCCCGACCTTCTTACTAGGGGCTATATTCGGCCTTGCACATTCTTAAGTCTGAACCCCTATAGGGAACCCTTCGGCGTCTCGGATATTGCACTATATGCATCGGCTCCGAATCATGTGTTTGCTCTATAGTTGGGTTACCCGGCTCTTGTGTTTGCCACCTTACGTTCCGCAAGTTCGGCTAAGGTAGCAAAGGGAGAACTACTATGATTGTATTTCTGGTTCGACCGGTCAAGTACCTCAGTAGATAAAGCCGAAAACTGACTGTCATGATATGCGAGAGCTGGTCAGCGATCGGGTGAATTAGTGTTATACTAAAAATCGCTAGCGATTTCTGCCGTGTTATACGAGGGGCTAGGATTCGACCAGCTGTGTTGTGAAGGCACTGTAATCCGGATTGCCGTTCACGCAACAGGGGCAAGTACTTAGTAGCACCAATGGACTGCTATGGCTAACTGAAGATAATAAAGCTGTATAGTCTGATTGCCTAGTTCATATAGCGGACGCCTCCTCCACGGACCAAGACGTTGGATAAAGAGCGGATACGCGTTTGTGAACACCCCAGAAATACTTTCACGGGGGTGGAAGCCGATGAATGGCAATCTTCAGAAATATAACGGCTGCATGATACTTCTCCGTCGTATCTATAATTTTTGACTGTTCCATGCCAATATTATTCAACTTTCATATACTTTTGGCAACTTTTTATACTATTTTTGGGACTAACATATTGATCCAGTGCCCAGTGTCAGTTCCTGTCTATTGCATGTTTTATGTTTCGCAGAAACCCCATACCAAACGGGATCCAAACGGGATAAAAATGGACGGAGAATTATTTTGGAATATTTGGGATTTTTCGGAGGAAGAATCAATGCGAAACGGTGTCCGAGGTGGCCAGGAGATAGGGGGCGCCCACCCCCTAGGCCACCTGTAAAGCGGTTGACGCTCTTCTTTTGCCGCAAGAAAGCTAATTTTATGAGAAAAATCTGGGCGAAAGATTCACCCCAATCGGAGTTACGGATCTCCGGATATAAAAGAAATCGTGAAGGGGCAGAATCTGAGAAGGCAGAAACAGAGAGGTAGATCCAATCTCGGAGGGACTCTTTGTAACGCCCCGGACACACCCGCCGGTGGTCGTTACTCCTGGCGGGATCTAGACTGGCCCCACAGATCAATACTAGTCTTTTCTGCACACTTTGTCCTCACTCATGCGCACCCGGGAGCAACTTCCCGGTCGGTCACCCATCCTGAAACTACTCCAAGCTGAGCACGCTTAACTTTGGAGTTCTATCCGAATGGGCTCCCGGAAAAGAAGGAATTCCTTATTGATATGAGTACTCTATCATCCCTAATAAGCCAGGCTATCACATACACTCCCACTCAGAGGAACTGATGTCCTCGTCGGGCCACAGGAACGTTCCCTCTTGGCACATACGTCTGTGCTTCCAGTCCGGCACATGTGCCATGCCGTGTGCCACGACGGGTCACAAACGTCATGCACAACATGACCGCGCACCTGTCCGCAACCATCCGTGTAACCGCGAGGGTCGGCTCTGATACCAACTTGTAACGCCCCGGACACACCCGCCGGTGGTCGTTACTCCTGGCGGGATCTAGACTGGCCCCACAGATCAATACTAGTCTTTTCTGCACACTTTCTCCTCACTCGTGCGCACCCGGGAGCAACTTCCCGGTCGGTCACCCATCCTGAAACTACTCCAAGCTGAGCATGCTTAACTTTGGAGTTCTGTCCGAATGGGCTCCCGGAAAAGAAGGAATTCCTTATTGATATGAGTACTCTATCATCCCTAATAAGCCAGGCTATCACACTCTTGCCCCTCCCACGCCATGGGACCCAAGGAACAGAGGGGAAACCCTTCTCCCATCTAGGGAGGAGTTCAAGGAAGAAGAAGAAGGGGTCCTCTCTCCCCCTTGCTTCCGGTGGCACCGGAGCGCTGCCTGGGGCCATCATCATCACCGCGATCTTCACCAACACCTCCATCATCTTCACCAACATCTCCATCACCTTCCCCCCTCTATATTCAGCGGTCCACTCTCCCGCAACCCGTTGTACCCTCTACTTGAACATGGTGCTTTATGCTTCATATTATTATCCAATGATGTGTTGCCGTCCTATGATGTCTGAGTAGATTTTCATTGTCCTATTGGTGGTTGATGAATTGCTATGATTGGTTTAATTTGCTTGCGGTTATGTTGCTGTCCTATTGTGCCCTCCGTGTCGCGCAAGCGTGTGGGATCCCTGTTGTAGGGTGTTGCAAGACGTTCATGATTCGCTTATAGTGGGTTGCTAGAGTGACGGAAGCTTAAACCCCAGTAAGGGGATTGTTGCGTATGGGATTGAAGGGGGACCAATATATCTTAATGCTATGGTTGGGTTTTACCTTAATGAACGTTAGTAGTTGCGGATGCTTGCTAATAGTTCCAATCATAAGTGCATAGAATTCCAAGTCGGGGATGACGTGCTAGTTGTGGCCTCTCCCACATAATACTTGCTATCGGTCTAGTAACGTAGTCAATTGCTTTGGGACAATTTCACAACTCCTACCACCACCTTTCCACACTCGCTATATTTACTTTATTGCTTCTTTATCTAAACAGCCCCTACTTTTTATTTACGTGTTCTTTATTATCTTGCAAACCTATCCTATCACACCTACAAAGTACTTCTAGTTTCATACTTGTTCTAGGTAAAGCGAATACTAAGCATGCGTAGAGTCGTATCAGTGGCAGATAGGACTTGAGAGAATATTTGTTCTACCTTTATCTCCTTGTTGGGTTCGACACTCTTACTTATCGAAAGAGGCTACAATTATCCTGTATACTTGCGGGTTATCACCGCACAAGCGGATAAATTAACAAAATCAAAAGGCGCAAGCATAAATATTTCACATAATGAGTTCATTACATGGTTTTTACAAACCAAACTCCACTACTGAAATATGACATCCTTTGAACATTGGTCCTCTACAATTTGGGATCCCTCGAGGACCTCGCTGAAGTACCTCTCCTGCCCCCGGTGATCCTTGCCTTCGGGCAGTCCTGCGGTTGCAATTTCGGTGGCCTTCATCTTCGCCCATTGCATCTTGACGCGAGCGAAGGCCATCTGGGCAACTTCTATGTAGGCCGACTGCTTTATGGCGTCAATCCGAGGACGTGCGTTGACAAGCCGCTTCACGAGTCCGATGTAGCTGCTGGGCATGGGCTCGACTGGCCAAAGTCGGACTATTAAATCCTTCATGGCCGACCCGGCCACCCTATGCAGCTCGGTCAGCTGCTTCAGCTGGTCGCTGAGCGGCGTCGAATGTTGTGGTGCAAGATACTGTGAATAGAACAACTTCTCCGTCGAGCTCCCCTCTCCAGCTCGGAAGAACTCCGCGCATCAGCAACACTCCTCGGAAAATCCGCAAACGCGCCTTGAGAACTCCAAACTCGGGTCAGCAAGATATATCTTCTACTTACAAATTTACTCTGCTGAAGAAAAGCCTTACCAGCTGCTATGTGCGTTGCCTGCTGGATCTCCTGTCGGGCACTCTGGGACTCAACCCAGGCCTCCTTGATATCCTGGAGAGCCTTGGCCAGTTCGGATGCTTGGTCCGATGTCTTCTGCTCCAAGAACTCACAGTTAGTAATGGCGTCCTTGAGCTCTTGCTAGACTTCGCCCACCCGAGCCTCATGTTTTCGGCAGGCAGTTTGGTCCGCCTCCAGCTCCTTCGCCGCTTTGTCAGCAGCTGCCCTGTTGACCTCCGCCTATTTTTTTGGCTTGGGCAAGCGCACTCTTGATGGACTTGACCTCGGCTACGCCAACTATGATTATAATCATAAAATTCAATAAGTTAAAAGAACTAGTACACATATCGCTTCTTGTATGTAAGTTCCGCATACCTTGCATTTTGTCAAACTGCTTGTTGACGTGGTAGAGCTCCTCATCGGCTAATCAAAGCTTCCAACTGAGCTCAGAAACCTCTGCGGCCTGGGCAGTAGCCGCCAACATGGATGCATGTCTCACACATTAGCATAGTATATTAATAATTTGTCTTGGGATCCTCTATCTAGATTGTTCTAATCCGGATAGAGTCTCAGGGGCTATTGTCTATACATGGGTTCAACATTTCATATGAAAAACTTAATAGAGAATTACATTGCATACCTCAAAGCCCGTCAGTAGGCTATTGAAGGCTTCGTTCAGTCTGCTTTTTGCAGACTGCACCTTTTCCATGACTGCACCCATCAACGTGCGGTGCTCCTCCATGACGGAAGCGCGTTGTAGCGCCTCCTCCAGAGCAGGAGTAGCCTCCGGATTAGCAGAGGCCGCTGCTAGAGCTGTTGCTCCTCCCCCCTCTGTTGAAGGGGGCTGCTCATCCCTTTCCGGAGCCGTATTCGTCTCCGAAATGGTGTGCGGCAGGGGCCCAGACTGTTGGGGCTCCCCATTATTGGTGGCCATGTGGATTGCCTGCCCCAGGCCTTCAGCGACCGAGGTGTTAACCTCAGGCGCTTTCTCGATGCCTTCGTCTACCTCGCCTTGGCCAGGAGGAGTCCTTTGGGATGACACCTCGGTGTCCTCCATGGCAGTAGGTGTGGGGCTCATGACGGAGCGTCACTCTCCGCCTCCTCAGGGGCCAAAGAGTTCCCTAATGAAGACGAGGCATTTGGAATGTCGTGAGGGGCATTGAAAAGCAAACAATAACATAGCTTATATAACATAGGTAGGAAAGCGGAAACTGAAGAGTGTAATTTCGGATAATTACGGATCGGCCAGGGGATTCACCCTGGGGGCCCTCTTGGGGACGTGTTTGGACTCTGAGTTCGAACTAGCCGAGAGGGTAATCTTCCCCCTCTTCAGCGCCACCTCCTCCGGGTTCCCGAAGGATATCCTCTTCTTCCTCCTCAACTTGCGAGGGGGGAATCGCTCTCCACCACCTCCTTCTCCTCTTCATCCTCGTCTCCCTCATGAGATGATCTCTGTCTCTCCGGACATAGCATTTGAAGGGCCTCTGCATCGGGTGCCGCCCTTGGGCACTCTGCCCTTCTTCTTCCACTTCTTCTCTGGCGCCTGGTAAGCCGTCGGTACCAGAATCTCCGTTAGCTGGGGAGTGGCTGTGTCTTTGGGCAACGGAGCCTAACTCTTGATCTGCTACACCTTTGTTGTCCAGCCCTATAAAGAGGTGGGCTGATAAGATTCATATTGATCAGAAATACAGACCGAACACGTCTTCGAAAAGGGTAATACTTACCGTAGTGGCCGGATTCTCGATGTCGAGCCTGACGTCTTCGGTCTCCATAGGCCAGTTCTTTTGGGCCTTAAAGAGCAGCTTCCATATCCCTTTGTGCGTTGTGCCGAAGAAGCGCTTTAGGGTCCGCGGCTCCTCCGGATTGAACTCCCACATGGGGGAGGCCCGGTGTTGGAAGATGAGGATGCGGCGAAAGAGCATGATCTGCACCACATTAGTGAGACCAACATTTTTGCCCAGCTCATTGGTGATGCGTGTCTAGAGCGTCTGCACCTCCGTCTGGGACACCCAGTCGAGGCCCTTAGCGGTCCATGAAGTGAGCCTCATCGGGGGTCCGGATCTGAACTCCGGAATTACCGCCCAGTTGGCGCGGCGCGGCTCGGTGATGTAGAACCACTCCTGCTGCCAGACCTTGACGGTCTCAATGAAGTCCCCTTTGGGCCATGTGGCGTTGGGCAGCTTGCTTATCATGGCCCCGTTGCAGTCCGCATGCTGTCCGTCGACCACCTTCGGCTTCACATTGAAGATTTTAAGCCATAGGCTGAACTATGGTGGGATGCAGAGTAGAGCCTCGCACACGACGATGAACGCCGAGATGTGGAGGAAAGAATTCGGGGCTAGATCATCAAAATCTAGCCCATAATAGAACATGAGTCCTCGGACGAAGGGGTGGAGTGGAAATCCTAGCCCTGTAAGAAAATGGGGGAGCAAGACGACCCTTTCGCCGGGCACCGGAGTGGGGATGATTTGACCCTCGTCGGGGAGCTGTGCGCAATGTCTGCGACCAGGTACCCCGTGCCCTGGAGATTCTTCACCTCCTTCTCCGTGACGGAGGAGGCTTCCCACTTTCCCTTGGAACTGGATCCGGCCATGGCTGGAGAAGGTGGTGGCAGTGAGAAAGATGAAATCTTTTTTCGGGCGCTGGAGCTTGGGAGATTGGAAGGCAGAGGCTAGAAGAAGGAATGGGGAAGAAAGGAGGAATCTATTGCCCTCTTACAGGTGGTAAAAATGACAACCATCCCCCCACTTATGCCTTGAAACTCACCTATTCCCAATGTGAGCGTGCGCCATAATCGGTTGGGTTACCCAATTCTCATTGATGAGCAATCCCGTAATAAGTGGGTATGATCTCTGTTTTGACAAGACGGGCCAAGGGGGCTCAACCTCGAAACATGAAATAAGGAGTGTGAAAACAGTTCAAAATACTGAAGGGTCAAGTCTGACACTTCACCGAAAAATGTTGTCAGTAAACACACTATTCCTATTTTTTATATATCCTGCCTTCGCGGCTAAGGATTGTATTAATTATGCAAAGCCGTATACAGTTCTTTTGTGAGGAAAGGTTGATGTATATTATTCAACAAGAGGAACCCACCTCGCAATGCCGAAGACAACCTGCGCGCCGAACACGTCATCATTGAAGACTGGTTCAGGGGCTACTGAGGGAGTCTTGGACTAAGGGGTCCTCGGGCATCTGATCTGTTTGATGTGGGCCGGACTAATGGGCAGTCAAGATAAAAGGAAGAAGATCACCTCCCATGTTGGGTTGGAACTCCTGTGTGCGTGAACGGCAAGTTTAGGTGTCCGGATATACTATTTCCTTTCTGTTAAACCAACTTTTTACAACCCTAGGACCATCCGGTATCTATATAAACCGGAGGGTTTAGACCAGAGGCGGGATCACAGCATTGATAGGCTAGCCAAGTTAGGGTTTAGATATTATGATCTCTAGGTAGATCAACTCTTGTAACCCCTGTACCTATCAAATATAATCAAGCAGGACTAGGGTTTTACCTCCTTTAAGAGGGCCCGAAGCTGGGTAAACATTGTGTCCCTTTGATCATTGTTACCATCGATCCTCAGACATACAACTTGGGCCCCCCTACCTGAGATCCGCCGGTTTTGACACCGACAGTCGTCCTTCCTTCAGGATCTTCACCGTACTTACGAAAGGATAAGAGGGGAAAAACTCTATAAGGACGGATTCTAATAAGATTGAGCATCGAACGGTTAACCCAGGGGAAGATGTCACACCCTAGCTAGTTCATGCATTAGAGTGTTGCATCATGTCTATCCTTTCATCAGAAACCTGAAATGGGGATGTCAGAACCCCCAGCCCCCTCTGAAACCAACTAGGGTTTACTAAAAACTTTTTCAATGAACCTGAAATGCCCTTCTAAAATGTCCATCATTTTTGTCTCGGTTCAGAACCTCTGCCAAAAGTGTTGCACAATTTTCTAGGTCATCTTAGGGTCTTTGAATTAAATGATAAGTATTTGAATTTGGGCATTTAAAATTATATAAAATATTTCAAATGCTCAAATATTCCTAAACTGAAATGTTTCATGTTGGAAATATTCCAACTTTGGACCAGGAGTAGTTTGGTGATTTTAGGAGTTGCCTAGGTATTTTTAATAATTCAACAAAGTTGCGGAAAAATAGAAAAAACAGAAAGGAAAAACTTACCTGGCGCCGCAACCCGGCCCACCTGCCGGCCCAGCCCAGCGCTGCGCCAGCGAGCTCCTTGCCGGCCAGGCAGGCAGGCAGGTGCTCGACGGCGAGCACCGCATGGGTGCCACGCACCTGCTCGCTGCCTAGCCGCTCCACTCGCCCGGCTAACGACGTGGATCGCTCCCCCTCGCTCTCCCGAACCCCCCAGACACCTCCTCTCCTCTCCAGCTCCTCCCGCTCGCGCTCCCCAGCCATGGCCGACGCTACCGCCGCCGCTCCATCGTCATAGCCGCGCTCCCCGCCGCCCGTGCTCCGTCTCGTGGTGTCCAGGAGCTCCGTCGCCGTCCACTTCATCAAGCTAACCGAGCCCCGTGTGCTCGTGAGGCCCGAGTCCACCGCACCGACCTCGCCCGAGTTCGCCATCGCCGGAGATCCCTTTCAACGCCGTCGCTGCATCAACTCGTCCCCGACCCCGCCGGTGGCCTCTACGGGTGCTCTGTGAGCCTAGCTACCCCTCCTACCCTTCCTCTCTCGCCCCTGAGCCATGTAGCCACCGCACGAACATCACCCGCACGCACCGCCGCGGATCTCGTCGCCGACGTGCTCCCGGCCATCCTCCGGCCAACTCACGGTGTCCAACGCACTCACCACGTTGCGTTGAGTCCAACCGTGCACTTCCCGCACCTCACCGTACACCCTAGCCCCGAGTTCGCCTTCACCCGAACTCCGGTGACCGCCTAGGTCATCGCCGGCGCCAACTCCGGCCACCCCGACCCCAACTGACTCCACCAAGAGCCGCGGCTCGTCCTCAGCTCCACTCCGATGCCCTCTGCGGCCCATTTGGTGGCTGGAACAGCCAAAACCACTTCCGCCGCCGCGTCGGGCTCGCTGGCGGCTAAACGCTGGTGCAGCCGTTTTGACTTTGACCACGGGTGGGCCCTGGTTGACTCTGTTGAGACAATGACAGGTGGGGCCCCCTTCTGTTAATTATCCAGATTAGTTTAAACTAAATTAAATTAGTTAATTACCCACTGACACCCTGGACCCACTGGTCAGTTTGACCTGGACCGGGTCTGTTGACTTGCTGAGGTCAGCATGACCTCATGCTGACGCAGTAAACCTTTTCTGAAATTAAAATAAATCTAAAATGATTTATAAATTCCAGAAATTGTTGCAAACTTCAAAAATTCATATAAATTCAACCGTAGCTCCAAATCAAACAAATTATATATGAAAAATGATCAGAAAAATCCAATCTATCCATCTGTACTAGTTGCATGCATGTTTAAACAAGCTAACTTGAGGTTTAGTGCAGAACAAGATAAAACACTTTAAAGGGCCATTTATGAGTTTGAAATTTGAATCTTTGGTTCAAATTGATTCAAACCCATCTGGTTTTAGTTGCATTAGCCCAACACACTCATATTGCCATGTTTCATGCATGCATCATATTGTCGCACATTGTTTGGTGATGGTTGTGTATCGGTGTTCTTTGCGGCAAGGTCTGCCTCCGAGGAGTACCGTGATTACCCTAGCGAAGAACCGTATCCGTGCATCGATCCATCAGGCAAGCAACCAACCATTTGATCATATCGATACAATCCCATGTTCTCCCTCTTGCTCTCTTTTACTGCATTAAGACAACGCGTTTTAAACTGCTGTGTGCTACGGTAGTTGAACCCATTTCCTCTGCATGACCTGTCATTGCCACAGTAATTAGATGAAACCCACTAGCATGTGTAGGAATTGATTGAGCCATATGTATGTGTTGTTCCTACCTTGCTATGCCTGCTATGCTTAGAGTCGTGTCAGGTCTGGTTCATCTGGGTGATGGGCTAGAGTGAAATGATCATGTCGGTAATGAGAGTGATGTGGTGAACACGATTTGGTAAAGGTATCGATGAGAGGCCATGTAGGAGTACATGGTGGGTTGTTTCATTGAAGCCGACCTTAAGAACTGAGATCTGTATGCGTGATTTAAGATTCAGCTACTACCATGCATTGGGCCCTGAAATATGACCCTGCTCGACTTCTTATTCACCCTAGTCCTCTGTCCAGGAGTTGCAAGTAGTTTCTGGTGTTTGTAGCTTACTGGAGGCCGTGGACAGCGCTAACCCGCGGGGTGGGCTGTGATGGGGTAGTTACGTGGCACGGTGTACCGAATACCCGTTAGGTATCTCGGGAACCCTATACACATCGTTCGGGGCCGTATGGGAAACCTCGGCCGGACTCCCTGCGGATGGAACCTGGATAGGCGATAAACCTGGACTAGAGACTTAGGTGTTTAGGTAGGTCGTGGTCTACACCCACGTCGGCTTTCGCTTGAAGTCTGCCGAGCACATGTCGTGTGCAGACGCTAAGTGGTGGAAACATGTATGAAGAAGTACACCCCTGCAGGGTTAACATGATCTATTCGAATAGCCGCGTCTGCGGTAAAGGACTACTTGGTTGCTTATACAGTTCATAGACAAGTGAATGGATACTACTAAAAATCTCAAGATAAGCGTGAGTGCCGAGGATGGCTGTTCCGAAGGATGACGGAGGTGGATCCTCGGTGGTGTATTGAAGTGGTGAGTAGTGGACTCGTGTGCGCAAAACCATTTCAAGTTGGAGTCTCGTAGGATAGTTTACCCAAGAGTCAAAGCTGGCTTGCTGCAACAACTCCACCAACCCTTCTTGATAATGTGCATGTATGTAGGATCTGACGTAAGTCTTGCTTGGTACCTTTGTACTCATGTTGCTATAATTTACATTTTACAGAAGGCGCTGCAACCCCTTCTGATGGGTTCTTCATAGACGTTGACATCGACGAGTAGACTAAGACCCAGGTGGTAATCCTGAGCTTGTGAAGGTCCACGTAGTATAGCTAGGCTTTCCAAGCCTCTTTTATTTTACTAGTTCTCTGTACCCAGACAAGTTACTTCCGCTGCTGGTTTGTATGATTGTATGACTTGAATGTGGGTCGTGTGACCCGTACTTGTATATATGTTATGTATGGCTCTCTGAGCCTTTAAATAAAGTACTTGTGTCGTAGAGTCATGTTGTGATGCCTTGTTGTATTTGCACATATCGAGCATATTGTGTGTATGATTGAAATGCTTGGTATGTGTGGGATCTGACTATCTAGTTGTTTATCTTTAGTAGCCTCTCTTACCGGGAAATGTCTCCTAGTGTTTCCATTGAGCCATGGTAGCTTGCTACTGCTCCGGAACACTTAGGCTGGCCGGCATGTGTCCTTCTTCATTCCTGTGTCTGTCCCTTCGGGGAAATGTCATGCATTGAGTACCGGAGCCCTGTTAGCCCGCTACAGCCCGGTTTACTGGAGTCCTGCTAGCCCAGTGCTACAGCCCGGACCCACTTGCTGATGACCGACACGTTCGATGCTGGGTCATGGATGCCTGTCCCTGTAAGTCTGTGCCACTTTGGGTTTACGACTAGTCATGTCAGCCCGGGCTCCTTATCATATGGATGCTAGCGACATCATCATATACGTGAGCCAAAAGGCGCAAACGGTCCCGGGAAAAGGTAAGGCGACACCCGTGGGAATACCGTGCGTGAGGCCGCAAAGTGTTATGAGGTGTTACAGGCTAGATCAATGTGACATTGAGTCGGGGTCCTGACAGCGTTGGTATCAGAGCCGGACTGCATGTAGGTTCTCCATGCCAAACTGGTCGATGTTGAGTCTAGAAATGCTTTAGTTATATGTAGGGGAATTGATTGTGGGATGGTACGTAAGGCTCTTTTTACTTCTTTACCTCATGGCATTCTGATCTGAGTCAGTCCATTCTTCTACCGGGGATTAAGGATTAGGATCTTCTCTCTCTATCAGGTTCACGTGTTACTAATCAGTAGTACCTTATAGGTTTGATGACTACAAGCCTAGTTCAGTTCTACTACCTTGTTATGCTGATAAGTTGGATCCAGAACCTTGATATGATATTGTTGAGTGTCTATGCAATTTTTTTGATAAATGTCTCAAACCCTTCTTGAGCATTTACAGCCGTTATGCTGTCAAAATTTTGCTAGAAATTCTAATGCCTTTGCATTATGGTTGTGCTTTTAGATGGCCACCCGCGACCAAAATCAAGTGGTTCGCCTGACCCGATGCATTGGTGTGACCGGTCATATGGCCATGTTAGTCCGAGTGATGATCGAGACGGGTTACCGTTGGTATCCCGAATACACGGTCGAAGAGCAGTTTCGAGATTTTAACCAAAGCCAGTATCTTTGCACCATCCGGATATTTCCCTCTTATCCTGGTTCTACCAAGGCTCTTCACTGTTCCTATGGGCTCGGTGTTACTATTGAGATGGCTGTGCAAGATGCGGCTTATTCTATGATGACCATCATGCGAGTCAGGACTGGCCTGCTTCGCAACACCGACTTTCGGTATATGCCAGCTTCACTTCCTGGAGCGCACGGTTATCTTCGGGCTATCTACGCTGACCCCAGTCAGGAGGACTCACTAACTCGCACCACTGCTGAGTTGCTCGAGGATAAGGACCGAGAGAATCGGGCCTTGAGAATGGAGCTTTTCAACACCCGCGCCGATCATTGGGCCACCTTGACTTGGTTTGCACCGGCTGTGCAAGCTGGATGCATGGATATGAGAGATCTATATCCTGTTAGGTCTGCTCTGCCGGACATGATGGATTGGCGTGATGTGGGAGGCATCACCCCACCTCGTGGTCCTCGCAGGCCACCGTTTGTTGGTCTAAGACCTCACTCTAGCCCTTTTGGTCCACAGGCTCCTCAGGACCGTTTGTTTCCGGATGCTCACGTTGAACTTCCAGGCTATGGAGGAGACTTCTATGAGAACTACTACGGAGATGACTGAGATAGTAGTAGATCCACTAGGTATTGTAATAGTTGTATTTCCACCGTCCTGCGTGACTTGTGGAATATGACTTAGCGTGTAGTAATTCCGGGGGTGTAGGAAAAGTAATGTATAGGAGCTTGGGATGCCTCCGATGATATGTAATCCTCCTCTCACCGTAGTAGTACTTGTTGGTCTTGTACTAAACCTCGTATGGTGTGTATGACGATGGAATAAAAGAAGTAGTTTCTGTATCTACCATGTCATACGGATGATCATCTTGCATTCTGAGTTGTCCATTACATTCTACATTCTATGTCGGAATCTTGTCATGTTGGACTAAACCATTGTCTTGTTTTTCCTAGGATGGTCAACACCCGCAACAACCCTGCTCCCCCAGAGGAGGCCGAAGGCAGCAGAGTTGGGGATACAAATCTGCCTCACCCTCCCTCTCTGGCGGAAGTTATGCTAGAGGCTGAGAGAAACAAGCGGGAGACCAACCGTTTGTTGGAGCGTATTGAACAGAACACATCACACCATCAGAGGACTAACTTGGTGTCACTCAGTGATTTCATCAAGTTACATCCACCTACATTCCACCACTCCGTCGAGCCTCTCGACGCTGATGACTGGCTTCGCAGTATTTCTCACAAACTGTGATCTGCGCTAGTAGCTGAGGTTGACAAGGTCACCTTTGCTGCATATCATCTTGAAGGCCCCGCCAGTCTATGGTGGGAGAATTATGAAGCTATGCGCCCAGCGGGCCACGTCACTACTTGGGCTGAATTCAGCGAGGCTTTCCGTGAACATCACATTCCGGAGGGTCTCATGGACCGTAAACGTGAGGAGTTCTGTAGTTTCACTCAAGGTCGACTCTCTGTTGACGCTTACAGCAGGGAGTTTGGTAACCTTGCCCGTTATGCAACGGAGGAAGTTTCTACTGATGCCAAGAAGCAGGCAAGGTTCCGTAAGGGGCTTAGTCCTGAGCTTCGCCGCGACCTCCGTCTGCATGAGTGCACATCTTTTCAGAAGCTTGTTAACAAAGCCATCGGTGCTGAGACTAGTCAGACTGATTATGAAGCAACACGCAAGCATGGCCGTGACTTGGGTTCCTCATCCGGTGCTGGTCCTCAGAAGCGCCGCGTGTGGGTGCCTAACACTGCCCTACCACCCAGGTTCACACCGAGGCCATCCTTCCAGGCGCCTCGCCCAGCTCAGCCATATGCACCAGCCAAGCCCTATGGTGGTCCAACCAACAATGCTCCCCCACGTACCAGTTCCGTGACTTGTTTCAAGTGTGGGGAATCAGGCCACTATATGCGCGAGTGTCCCCAAACCAACCCCAACCAGACAGCAAAAACTATTGGCCACGGCAAGCCGACAGGGAAAGTGTTCTACGCCAAGCCGGCCACCACTGCTCGTGGCCATGTTAATTGTGTTTCTGCGGAAGAGGCTCAAGAAGATCCCAACGTCGTTCTCGGTACGCTCCTTGTTAATTGCCACCCGGCATCTGTTCTTTTCGATACAGGAGCATCTCATTCATTTATATCCAAGAGCTATGCTCGTCTGCATAACACCACATTCTGTGAGATGCCCACCTCTATGGTAATTCAAACTCCGGGATCCAAATGGCAAACTTCTAGAGTAAGCCATGGAAATGAAATTCAAGTCGACAAACTTGTTTTTCTCGCATCTTTGATAGCCCTCAAATCTTTGGATATTAATATCATCTTGGGTATGGACTGGATGTCAGCCCATCATGCCAAAATTGATTGCTTCTCTAGGACTGTTCAACTCACCCATCCTTCGGGGAAGATAGTCAATGTCTTGACCCGAATAGCCAAGAGACAGTTATATTCTCTTAACGCCAGCCCTTTGCCAGACCTTGAGGATGTTCCGGTAGTCCGTGACTTTCCGGATGTCTTCCCAGAGGAATTGCCAGGTGTTCCACCTGACAGAGATGTCGAATTCGTGATAGATCTCATTCCAGGAACTGTCCCGATTTCCAGAAGACCCTACAAGATGGCACCTTTTGAACTAGCCGAGCTTAAGAAACAACTCGATGAGTCCTTGAAAAAGGGTTTCATCCGACCTAGTTCATCTCCTTGGGCTTGCCCCGTCCTCTTCGTCAAGAAGAAGGATGGTACGGACCGGATGGTTGTAGATTATCGACCTGTCAACTTGGTCACAATTAAGAACAAGTATCCGCTCCCCAGGATCAACGACCTGTATGATCAGCTCGCTGGATCCTCAGTCTTCTCTAAAATGGATTTGAGGTTGGGCTACCATCAAATCAAAATCAGAAACGGGGACATTCCGAAAACGGCCTTTGTTACTCGTTATGGCCAATACGAGTACACCGTCATGTCCTTTGGTTTAACCAATGCTCCAGCAACCTTCTCTCGGTTGATGAACTCAATCGTCATGGAGTATTTGGATAAATTCGTCGTGGTTTACCTCGATGATATACTCATCTACTCCAATAACGAGGAAGAACATGCCAAACACCTAAGGCTAGTGTTGAAGAAACTTCGAGAGCATCGCCTTTATGCCAAATTTTCTAAATGTGAATTCTGGTTGTCAGAAGTGACCTATCTTGGACATGTAATTTCTAGTAAAGGCATTGCTGTTAACCCTGAGCGAGTTCAAGCCGTCCTTAATTGGACTCCACCTGAATCGGTCAAGCAAGTTCGGAGTTTCCTTGGCCTAGCGAGCTATTGCCGTCGCTTTGTCGAGAATTTCTCCAAAGGTGCCAAACCTCTAACTGAACTCCTCAAGAAAGATAAAAAGTTCGAGTGGACCCCACAATGTGAGCACAGTTTCCAGGAACTGAAGAGACGTTTAACCTCTGCTCCCGTACTGGTACCACCGGATTTTTCCAAGGATTTTGTTATCTATTGCGACGCCTCGCGACAAGGACTAGGCTGTATTCTCATGCAAGATCGACACGTAATTGCTTATGCTTCACGGCAATTACACCCACATGAGGAAAACTACCCCACTCATGATCTAGAGCTTGCAGCTGTAGTCCATGCACTCAAAACATGGCGACATTACCTTCTCGGTAATCATTGCGAAATCTACACTGATCACCAAAGTCTGAAGTATATATTCACCCAACCGGATTTAAATCTCAGGCAAAGACGTTGGGTCGAGTTGATCACAAATTTCGACTTAGGAATAACTTACACCCCAGGGAAAGCTAACGTCATGGCTGATGCGCTAAGTCGTAAATCTTATTGTAACAACCTGATGTTACAACAAAGTCAACCGCTTCTCCATGAGGAATTTCGGAAGCTTAACCTTCACATTGTTCCTCAAGGATTTCTTTCCACCTTGGTGGCGAAACCTACTCTTATGGATCAAATCATCGCTGCCCAAAAGCAAGATAAGGGAATATCTAAGATCAAGGAGAACATTGCTAGCGAAGGTGCTAGATGTTTCTCCACAAATGATCATGGTGTTGTGTACTTTGAGAACCGTTTAGTGGTTCCCAAGAACCAGCATCTACGGCAGTTGATCCTTAAGGAGGCTCATGAATCTCCTCTCACCATTCATCCCGGTAGTACCAAGATGTATCGGGACCTACGCCAGAGGTTCTGGTGGACTAGGATGAAGAGAGAAATTGCTCAGTATATTGCTAATTGCGACGTCTGCCGTCGTGTAAAAGCAGAGCATCAACGGCCTGCTGGCACCCTTCAACCCCTAGCTATTCCTGAATGGAAATGGGATAAAATTGGTATGGACTTCATTACCGGTTTTCCCAGGACCAAGAGAGGGAATAACGCTATCTTCGTCGTTATCGACCGTCTTTCCAAAGTGGCCCATTTCTTACCTGTTCGTGAGAGTATAACTGCTAGTAAGTTAGCAGACTTGTACATCTCCCGAATAGTGTCTCTCCATGGTGTTCCTTTGGAAATTAACTCGGATTGAGGAAGTCTTTTCACCTCTCGATTTTGGGAAAGTTTCCAAAATGCTATGGGAACCCGCCTTTCTTTTAGTACCGCTTTCCACCCTCAATCAAGTGGTCAAGTGGAACGCGTCAACCAGATTCTAGAAGACATGCTTCGAGCTTCTGTTATCTCATTCGGAATGGAGTGGGAGAAATGCCTTCCATTTGCCGAATTTGCTTATAACAACAGCTATCAATCTAGCTTGGGCAAAGCCCCTTTTGAAGTTCTCTATGGACGAAGGTGTCGAACGCCTCTTAACTGG
Source organism: Triticum dicoccoides (assembly GCF_002162155.2). NCBI lineage: Eukaryota > Viridiplantae > Streptophyta > Magnoliopsida > Poales > Poaceae > Triticum > Triticum dicoccoides. The sequence continues at coordinate 360,426,724 of NC_041393.1, forward strand.
TCAGAAACCGGGGAAAGACAATTCTTTGGCCCGGATATGATTCAGGAAGCAGAAGAGCAAGTTAGCATCGTTCGTGAAAAGTTGAAAACAGCCCAATCTCGTCAAAAGAGTTAATATGACCGAAAACATAAGGCTATGACTTTTGAGGCTGACGAGAAGGCTTACCTTCGGGTTACTCCTCTGAAGGGAACCCATCGCTTCGGTATCAAGGGCAAATTGGCTCCTCGTTACATTGGACCCTTTCGCATTCTCGCAAAACGAGGAGAAGTTGCCTACCAATTGGAACTACCTCCGCATCTCTCCAGAGTCCACGACGTCTTCCACGTTTCTCAACTCAGGCGTTGCTTCTCGGATCCTATCCGTGGAGTAGACCACGAAATGCTTGATCTCCAAGATAATCTCACGTATCGAGAGTACCCCGTTCGTATCCTCGATCAAGGTGAGCGTACCACTCGACGTCATAATATCAAGTTTCTCAAGGTTCAATGGTCGCACCATTCTGAGAATGAAGCAACTTGGGAAAGGGAGGATCGTCTTCGACTCGAGTATCCCGCCTTCTTCCCGGAGGAACCCAAATCTTGGGACGAGATTCTTTTGAGTGGGGGTGAGTTGTCACACCCTCGCTAGTTCATGCATTAGAGTGTTGCATCATGTCTATCCTTTCATCAGAAACCTGATATGGGGATGTTAGAACTCCCAGCCCCCTCTGAAACCAACTAGGGTTTACTAAAAACTTTTTCAATGAACCTGAAATGCCCTTCTAAAATGTCCATCATTTTTGTCTTGGCTCAGAACCTCTGCCAAAAGTGTTGCACAATTTTCTAGGTCATCTTAGGGTCTTTGAATTAAATGATAAGTATTTGAATTTGGGCATTTAAAATTATATAAAAAATTTCAAATGCTCAAATATTCCTAAACTGAAATGTTTCATGTTGGAAATATTCCAACTTTGGACCAGGAGCAGTTTGGTGATTTTAGGAGTTGCCTAGGTATTTTTAATAATTCAACAAAGTTGCAGAAAAATAGAAAAAGAAAAAAAAACAGAAAGGAAAAACTTACCGGACGCCACAACCCGGCCCACCTGCCGGCCCAGCCCAGCGCCGCCAGCGAGCTGCTTGCCGGCCAGGCAGGCAGGCAGGTGCTCGACGGCGAGCACCGCATGGGTGCCACGCACCTGCTCGCCGCCTCGCCGCTCCACTCGCCCGGCTAACGACGTGGATCGCTCCCCCTCGCTCTCCCGAACCCCCCAGACACCTCCTCTCCTCTCCAGCTCCTCCCCCTCGCGCTCCCCAGCCATGGCCGACGCCACCGCCGCCGCTCCATCGTCGTAGCCGCGCTCCCCGCCACCCGTGCTCCGTCTCGTGGTGTCCAGGAGCTCCACCGCCGTCCACTTCGTCAAGCTAACCGAGCCCCGCGTGCTCGTGAGGCCCGAGTCCACCGCACCGACCTCGCCCAAGTTCGCCGTCGCCGGAGATCCCTTTCAACGCCGTCGCCGCATCAGCTCGTCCCCGACCCCGCCGGTGGCCTTTACGGGTGCTCTGTGAGCCTAGCTACCCCTCCTACCCTTCCTCTCTCGCCCCCGAGCCGTGTAGCCACCGCACGAAGATCACCCGCACGCACCGCCGCGGATCTCGTCGCCGACGTGCTCCCGGCCATCCTCCGGCCAACTCACGGTGTCCAACGCACTCACCACGTTGCGTTGAGTCCAACCGTGCACTTCCCGCACCTCACCGCACACCCTAGCCCCGAGTTCGCCTTCACCCGAACTCCAGTGACCGCCTAGGTCGTCGCCGGCGCCAACTCCGGCCACCCCGACCCCAACTGACTCCACCAAGAGCCGCGGCTCGTCCTCAGCTCTACTCTGATGCCCTCCGCGACCCATTTGGTGGCCGGAACGGCCAAAACCACTTCCGCCGCCGTGTCGGGCTCGCCGGCGGCTAAACGCCGGTGCAGCCGTTTTGACTTTGACCACGGGTGGGCCCTGGTTGACTCTGTTGAGTCAATGACAGGTGGGGCCCCCTTCTGTTAATTATCCAGATTAGTTTAAACTAAATTAAATTAGTTAATTACCCACTGACACCCTGGACCCACTGGTCAGTTTGACCTGGACCGGGTCTGTTGACTTGCTGAGGTCAGCATGACCTCATGCTGACGCAGTAAACCTTTTCTGAAATTAAAATAAATCTAAAATGATTTATAAATTCCAGAAATTGTTGCAAACTTCAAAAATTCATATAAATTCAACCGTAGCTCCAAATCAAACAAATTATATATGAAAAATGATCAGAAAAATCCAATCTATCCATCTGTACTAGTTTCATGCATGTTTAAACAAGCTAACTTGAGGTTTAGTGCAGAACAAGATAAAACACTTTAAAGGGCCATTTATGAGTTTGAAATTTGAATCTTTGGTTCAAATTGATTCAAACCCATCTGGTTTTAGTTGCATTAGCCCAACACACTCATATTGCCATGTTTCATGCATGCATCATATTGTCGCACATTGTTTGGTGATGGTTGTGTATCGGTGTTCTTTCCGGCAGGGTCTGCCTCCGAGGAGTACCGTGATTACCCTAGCGAAGAACCATATCTGTGCGTCGATCCATCAGGCAAGCAACCAACCATTTGATCATATCGATACAATCCCATGTTCTTGATCTTGCTCTCTTTTACTGCATTAAGACAACGCGTTTTAAACTGCTGTGTGCTACGGTAGTTGAACCCATTTCCTCTGCATGACCTGTCATTGCCACAGTAATTAGATGAAACCCACTAGCATGTGTAGGAATTGATGGAGCCATATGTATGTGTTGTTCCTACCTTGCTATGCCTGCTATGCTTAGAGTCGTGTCAGGTCTGGTTCATCTGGGTGATGGGCTAGAGTGAAATGATCATGTCGGTAATGAGAGTGATGTGGTGAACACGATTTGGTAAAGGTATCGATGAGAGGCCATGTAGGAGTACATGGTGGGTTGTTTCATCGAAGCCGACCTTAAGAACTGAGATCTGTATGCGTGATTTAAGATTCAGCTACTACCATGCATTGGGCCCTGAAATATGACCCCGCTCGACTTCTTATTCACCCTAGTCCTCTGTCCAGGAGTTGCAAGTAGTTTTTGGTGTTTGTAGCTTACTGGAGGCCGTGGACAACGCTGACCCGCGGGGTGGGCTGTGATGCGGTAGGTACGTGGCATGGTGTACCGAATACCCGTTTGGTATCTCGGGAACCCTGTACACATCGTTCGGGGCCGTATGGGAAACCTCGGTCGGACTCCCTGCGGATGGAACCTGGATAGGCGATAAACCTGGACTAGAGACATAGGTGTTTAGGTAGGTCGTGGTCTACACCCACGTCGGCCTTCGCTTGAAGTCTACCGAGCACATGTCGTGTGCAGACGCTAAGTGGTGGAAACATGTATGAAGAAGTACACCCCTGCAGGGTTAACATGATCTATTCGAATAGCCGCGTCCGTGGTAAAGGACTACTTGGTTGCTTATACAGTTCATAGACAAGTGAATGGATACTACTAAAAATCTCAAGATAAGCGTGAGTGCCGAGGATGGCTCTTTCAAAGGATGACGGAGGTGGATCCTCGGTGGTGTATTGAAGTGGTGAGTAGTGGACTCGTGTGCGCAAAACCATTTCAAGTTGGAGTCTCGTAGGATAGTTTAGCCAAGAGTCAAAGCTGGCTTGCTGCAACAACTCCACCAACCCTTCTTGATAATGTGCATGTATGTAGGATCTGACGTAAGTCTTGCTGGGTACCTTTGTAGTCATGTTGCTATAATTTACATTTTACAGAAGACGCTGCAACCCCTTCTGATGGGTTCTTCGTAGACGTTGACATCGATGAGTAGACTAAGACCCAGGTGGTAATCCTGAGCTTGTGAAGGTCCACGTAGTATAGCTAGGCTTTCCAAGCCTCTTTTATTTTACTAGTTGTCTGTACTCAGACAAGTTACTTCCGCTGCTGGTTTGTATGACTGTATGACTTGAATGTGGGTCGTGTGACCCGTACTTGTATGTATGTTATGTATGGCTCTCTGAGCCTTTAAATAAAGTACTTGTGTCGTAGAGTCATGTTGTGATGCCTTGTTGTATTTGCACATGTCGAGCATATTGTGTGTATGATTGAAATGCTTGATATGTGTAGGATCTGACTATCTAGTTGTTTATCTTTAGTAGCCTCTCTTACCGGGAAATGTCTCCTAGTGTTTCCATTGAGCCATGGTAGCTTGCTACTGCTCCGGAACACTTAGGCTGGCCGGCATGTGTCCTTCTTCGTTCCTGTGTCTGTCCCTTCGGGGAAATGTCACGCATTGAGTACCGGAGCCCTGTTAGCCCGCTACAGCCCGGTTTACCGGAGTCCTGCTAGCCCAGTGCTACAGCCCGGACCCACTTGCTGATGACCGACACGTTCGATGCTGGGTCATGGATGCCTGTCCCTGTAAGTCTGTGCCACTTTGGGTTTACGACTAGTCATGTCAGCCCGGGCTCCTTATCATATGGATGCTAGCGACATCATCATATACGTGAGCCAAAAGGCGCAAACGGTCCTGGGCAAAGGTAAGGCGACACTTGTGGGAATACCGTGCGTGAGGCCGCAAAGTGTTATGAGGTGTTACAGGCTAGATCGATGTGACATTGAGTCGGGGTCCTGACAGAAGAAGCGTAAGTATCTCTCGATTCAAACTTAAGAAGATAACAAGAGCAAGTAAGAAGGTACCATGAGAAGTTTCAAATGGATAGGCAATCGTCTGATGTATGGAACAACGTGTGAATGGGGTCCGGAGCTACGAGATTGAGTATTGCGTCTGTTACCAGAATAGATCACTAGGAAGGTGGCCCGCGAATTACATACGAGGCCATGCGCAAGGAATAACTTTGAAAACTGGGGGTGTACAGGAGAGTTAGGTTTCGATCCTATGGAACTGTGGGTTATGGGCCACCATCTAGGTTAAAAATTAGGGAGCGTACTGTCATCATCCACGATCATGATAACAAGGCAGGTTAGAGGAAAGCCTGTCAGTACCAAGGGCAAAGGACAAAGAGAACCATTTTCCTACTCATCGAACGAGGCGGTCCAATAGGCAAAGCTCTCGTCCATCGGTGGTCACCCGAATGTTTTCAACAATAGTAATAGGGTCTTACAAACAGAGTTCTACATCGAGGTGTTTTCCAAAGCAAGGAATTATCGCTGCTTGTCTAAGTCATATTACAGGAAAGGTTAATAAAAACAATGGAAAGGAATATGCATTTATCAGATAAACAAAACAATGGAAAGAAAAATGTGGTTAAACACATATTTCAGGGGTATATCCTTCCCAAGGATGAGTAGAGCATGATATCCATGACAATGTATAACATAGAAAACCCTTTAGGTAAGGGGACCGAATTTTCTGAAATTACACATACGACGGTGTTTGGATAAATGAGCAAGAAACATTTAGCATTGTGCGTAAAATGTTCTTATTAAAAATCAGAGTACCTCAGACATGCTTCAAGATAGCATCGACATGGACTTCAAGAAAAGGTTAGACTTTTGTAATGCCCCGAAACCGATGCGCCAGGTGTCTTCCAGTTATTCGCTGTAGTTGCCATGTCATTTGCTTGCGTGTTGCATTTTGCCATGTCATCATCTGCATTTCATCTGCATGTTTTTCAAAACTTGCATCCTTTCAGGGTCCGCCTGTTCTCTCTGTTGTCCGTTCTGAGCACAGACGCACTTGCACGCACCTGTCGCACCTCTCAGACCTTGTTTCGTGAGAGGGAGAAAAACGCTCTCCGAATGGACCGAGATTTGCCGAGTGTCCTTGGTATATCACCGGTAGACCGCCCGTCAAATTTCGTACCATTTGGAGGTCGTTTGATGCCCCAACGGTTAACCGCGTAGCCTGAAACCCATCTCTCTTTGCATCCCAGCGCCTCTTCACCATAGCCCATGAGCCCATCCAAACCCCCTCCATGCTCTCAGTCATTCGATCACGATCGTGTGGGTGAAAACCGCTCCTCATTTGGAGTCTCCTAGATCCCTCTACCTATAAATATGTGCATTCCCCCAAATTTTTGCGCAAATCAAACCCTAGCCTCGTCTTCCATGTTGTTTCCGGCCTCATTTAAACTTGCTTTGATGTGTTGTTCTTGTTTGCATCATATCTTGCCATGAGTAGCTTCATGTAGCCTTGTCTTGCATCATGCTTGATTGTGCATCATGTCATGTCTATGTGTTGTGTGTTTACCTTGTTGTTTGCTTCTTTCCGGTTGTGCTTCTTCTCGTTAGTTCATGTTTTGTTGTGATCGAGAAGATTCGTTCGACCACGCTTGGTTCGTCTTCGTGGATTCATCTTCTTCATGGACTTGTTCTTCATCCTTGCGGGATTTTAGGCAAGATGACCGCTACCCTGGATCTCACTACTATCATTGCTATGCTAGTTGCTTCGTTCTATCGCTATGTTGTTCTACCTATCACTTATTCTTCAAGCCTCCCAAATTGCCATGTCAGCCTCTAACCTTTTTCACACTTCCTAGCAAACCGTTGTTTGGCTACGTTACCGCTTTGCTTAGCCCCTCTTATAGCGTTGTTAGTTGCAGGTGAAGTTGAAGATTGCTCCATGGTGGACAGGATTTTGTTGGGATATCACAATATCTCTTATTTAATTAATGCATCTATATACTTGGTAAAGGGTGGGAGGCTCGGCCTTATGCCCGGTGTTTTGTTCCACTCTTGTCGCCCTAGTTTCCGTCATATTGGTGTTATGTTCCTTGATTTTGCGTCCCTTACGCGGTTGGGTGATTTATGGGACCCCCTTGACAGTTCGCTTTGAATAAAACTCCTCCAGCAAGGCCCAACCTTGGTTTTACCATTTGCCTATCACCTATTTCTTTTCCCTTGGGAGTCGGCTCCCAAGCGTCATCCTTATT
>NC_041393.1:360433883-360445557 GCF_002162155.2 Triticum dicoccoides
CAGTGCTTCTCTAAATGTTGGTCCGAACCGAGCTGCCTGCGGGGCCACCTCGGGGAAACTTTAGGGCTGATTTTACTCGTAGCTAGTCTCATCCGGTGTTACCCTGAGAAAGAGATATGTGCATCTCCTATCGGGATTGTCGGCACATCGGACGGCTTTGCTGGTCTTCTTTTACCATTGTCGAAATGTCTTGTAAACCGGGATTCCGAGACTGATCGGGTCTTCCTGGGAGAAGGAGTATCCTTCGTTGACCGTGAGAGCTTGTGATGGGCTAAGTAGGGACACCCCTGCAGGGTATAAACTTTCGAGAGCCGTGCCCGCGGTTATGTGGCAGATGGGAATTTGTTAACGTCCGGTTGTACATAACTTGACACCAGATTCGAAGTAAAACGCATCAACCGCGTGTGTAGCCGTGATGGTCTCTTTTCGGCGGATCCGGGAAGTGAACACGGGTTTGGGTTATGTTTGATGTAAGTAGGAGTTCAGGATCAGTTCTTGATCATTGCTAGCTTCACGACCATTCCGTTGCTTCCCTTCTCGCTCTTATTTGCGTATGTTAGCCACCATATCATGCTTAGTCGCTGATGCAACCTCACCACTTATCCTTTCCTTACCCATTAAGCTTTGCTAGTCTTGATACCCATGGTAATGGGATTGCTGAGGCCTCATGGCTCACAGATTACTACAACAACAGTTGCAGGTGCAGGTTATTCGATGATCTTGACACGAGAGAGATGTTGCTTGTTTTGGAGTTCTTCTTCTGCTTCTTCTTCAATCAGGGGATAGGTTCCAGGTCGGCAGCCTGGGCTAGCAGGATGGATGTCGTTTGAGTTTCTGTTTGTGTTTCATCCGTAGTCGGATGTTGCTCTTATGTATGATGAGGTTGTATTCGTGTGGCATTCTATGCCTCTTGTATGTATCCCCTACTTTTATGTAATGGTACGATGTAATGATATCCACCTTGCAAAAGTGTCTCCAATATGTGCTTTTATCCTTAGTGGGACCCTCGAGTTCCTTTAGGATAGGGTCACATATTGGGCGTGACAAGTTGGTATCAGAGCATCGGCCGACCATAGGGGCCCCCTTGCTTGATCGTGTAGTTTGGTCGTTGTCGAGTCTAGAAGAAAACTGTTTTCGGAGTTTAGTTATATTGGAGAGTAGGAACTCTTTTTACTCCTCAGCCCCTTCGCCGCTCTGGTGAGGAATCTTGACGTAGGTGTTTTGAATTACTTCTCTTCCCCTTCAAATTTTCTTTAGGATCATGCAGTTGGTTTTTTCGATCGTTGGTTCTCAGCTCTTTTCATCCGGTGCATTTTCTCGTCAAGGCGATTCGACCCTCTTTGTTTTTGCAAGTTCAATCCTCAGTTCGCTCTCAACGGAGTTGTTTCTCTGCCCTCAGTTGTTTTCTTTTCCCACCCGCCCACCCCTTTTTCTCCTCGGAGTCGGAGTCCGTAATCGAGTATAAATCCTACTCGCGTGAAGCCTTTGCTTTTTTTTCAACAGGTGTTTTCTCTTCAAGATATTCGTCGGTTCTCCCTTCTAGTCGACCATCAATTTCATTTGTACGGAGCCCCTTCAGTCTTCTCTCAATCATTTCAACCGGTGAATTCTCTTTTGTTTGACATTCCTCATCTCTTTTCCAGTGGATTCAATTCAAGTTTTTCGGGTTGATCATATTATTTTCCTTGATCAAGTGTTTCTCCTTGCTCGTTTGCCTCTTGCCATTCAATCATTCTGAAGTTCGGAAGACATCTCAGGAGATTCGTCTATGTTCCAATTAATTCGATGTTGTCACCTCACTCAAATATTTCAATTGTTCCGGTTCATCATCTATCTCTTCAACAATCTTTTCCAACGGTGTTATGTCTTCAGTGGGCCCTAACCCACATGTCTTTTCCCAGGATCTTACCCGACTCTTCTAATTCTCCCGGAGTTATTCTCAACTCTTTTCAAGTGTGACGTAAGAATGGATCCCATCAGTCAGATGCCTTTCCAAGATCGATTTCAAAACATTTTCATTGTTGCCTCAACCTCTTCGCTTTTTGTTCTCCCAGAGTGCCTTAACAAATTGTGGTGGTGTTTCTCGTCATCATTTCAAGATAGAAGAAGAGTTTTTCTTCTAAATCTTGCCTATTGTCGGTGTCAAAACCGGTGGATCTTGGGTAGGGGGTCCCGATCTATGCGTCTTAGGCTGATGGTAACAGGAAGCAAGGGACACAATGTTTACCCAGGTTCGGGCCCTCTCGATGGAGGTAAAACCCTACTTCCTGCTTGATTAATATTGAAGATATGAGTAGTACAAGAGTAGATCTACCACGAGATCGTAGAGGCTAAACCTTAAGAGCTAGCCTATGATGGTATGATTGTAATTGTGAGCGGCCTTCTAAGGACCATCCTCTCCGGTTTATATAGACACCTGAGAGCTAGGGTTTACATGGAGTCGGTTACAAGGACGGAAATATAATATCTGGATCGCCAAGCTTGTCTTCCATGCAAAGGAGAGTCATATCCGGACACAGGCCGAAGTCTTGAGTCTTGTATCTTGACGCTTCTATAGTCCGGACGATGCATATAGTCCGGCTGTCCGGATACCCCCTTATCCAGGACTCCCTCAATAGCCCCTGAACCAGGCTTCAATGACAATGCGTCTGGCGTGCAGTCTTGTCTTCGGCATTGCAAGGCGAGTTCCTCCTTCTGAATACTCCAAGGTTATCATCGAACACGTAGGTCGTGTCTAGATCTGCAAAATGACCTTCACATACCACCGTAGAGAGAATGATACTTCAGCTGACAACTTTTTAGACGATGCAATACGCCATTACGGTTAGGTCATTATCCGAGCTGTTTTCTCACGCCCAGCCTCAGCGTATATTGCGAGGCGGTTTCCTCAGCACGTCTTGTCGAAGCGAAGATCGTGTCCCCTTATCACGGGATTCTCATCAATACGGGTACGGGTAATCCAACCGCAACACTAATTGCGGCGAGTGGGAGGTGAGCGGGTTCCACCAGGCAAGTGGGGAGGCGCAAAAAGCTCTTACCTTCTCTTATAAAGAGACAAGGTCTCTTCCTCTTTTACCCACGCCTTCTCCTCTGCTCGAGCCCTAACACCCAAGCGCTCTACTTCTCCATCGAAGAGAGGTTTTCCAAAGATGTCCGGATCCGGAGTAGGAGGCAAATGGATGGCCTCTACCGTCCAGGAGAAGGATATCAAGAGGCTCCGGGAAGCCGGGTATCTGGCCAAGAAGATTGGCCACCGTCTCCCACCGGCGGGACAGGTTGTCCCTACTCCGGAGCCTCACGAGAGAGTCGTGTTCCTTCCCCAATTTGTCCGTGGGCTTGGGTTTCCCCTCCACCCATTTGTACGTGGAGTCATGTATTACTATGGGGTTGATTTTCATGATCTTTCCCCCAAGTCTTTTCTCAATATCTTGACATTCATCGTCGCATGCGAGGCCTTCCTCCGGATTCCGCCTCACTTCGGCCCGTGGCTGAAGATTTTCAATGTGAAGCCCAAGGTGGTGAGTGGCGAACACGCCGAGTGCGGCGGCACCATGGTGAGCAAGATGCCCAAGGTAGTTTGGACGAAGGGCACTTTCAACGACTCCGTCAAGGAGTGGCAGCAGTAGCAGCGGTTTTATATCACCGAACCATGCAGCAAAAAGTGGGCTTCAGCTCATGAGTTCAGATCCGGAGCTCCACTGGGGCTCACGTCCTGGCCCAAGAAGGGCCCGAACTGGTGCTCGTCCGATGAGCTGTCGCTGCTCCAAACGCGCGTTCAGAGTATGGTTAACAAGGACGTCAAACTTGTTGACGTGGTCCAGGTGATGCTAGTTCCCCTGGTTCTCCCTTGCCAACATCGAGCCTGCACTTTATGGGAGTTTGACCCAGCCGAGCACCAAACCCTCTGGGAGCTCTACGATTCCTCCCACGAGGATATCTGGAAGGTGCTCTTCAATTCCGGCAAATGGCCGGATTCCACCGAGGATCAGGGGTATCAATTATCCCATTCTCCAAGCCCAGTAAGTTACAGCCACGCCCTGTCCATCCATGCTTCAGTTGGCATGTCCTGACGGACAATTCTAATCGTGTTTCGTCGTGACCTCAGGGATGGATAAAGAAGGTGGAGCGGATACAATGTCCGGCCCCACTGCTGGAGGAATCGGCCGGACCTCTTCTAACGAAGATGCTGGTCCCTACGCCTTATAAGGCGCCCAAGAAGGAGGCCTCCAAGAAGGTCAAGAAGACCCGGAGTGGCCTCCGTTGTCGCGAGGCTTCGGACGCCAGATTGGAAGGCTCCAGCGATGCTCCTTCTTCCGAAGACGAAGAGCAGGAAGCAGAGGAGGATGAGCCCCGCTCTGCAAGCGGGAAGAAGCGTGCAGCTTCCCCGTCCCTGGAGGTCGAATCGCCCAAGAGGGGGCGAGGTTCCCCTCCAGAGGCATCCACCCCGGCTGCTGATGACAGCCCAGAGTGGGATCCCAAGGCCCAGCCCCTGGGAAAATCGTAAGTAACCGAAATCCAAATACGCCTATGTATCTAGGGTCATCTGGGCATAGTAGTTTTAACTGTCGCCACATCTCATACAGCCCGGCGAGGTCTTCTGCCGGACAGTCCTCATCGGAGGATTCGTTAAGCTCCAATGCTGTGGTGAGCGAGACGCCTCCGGGGACTCCTTTTCCGAAGTCCGGGCGCGACACCGAGGTGTTGTCTCAAAGAGACTTAGAGCCGGATAAGGTTCGGGAGGCCTCTAGGGCTCCAGGTTCGGGCGAGCAGCCACCTTCCACGGAGGGAGGTTTGACTACTCCATCGGCAACCTCTGTCCACGCAGAGTTGCTGGGTGGTCTATTGACATTCTTAAGGAACGCGTCCGTCGTTGACGAACATCGGACCCTTATGGGTACGGTGGTTGGAAAGATTCAGGCTGTCGAAAGCGGGCTGAATGAGTCCTGTCTTGGCCTTATAGGGGCTTTTGAGGTATGGTTTCTAAGGAACCTTTTAAAGAATCATCATGATATGAGGAGTAGCCCCTGATACACTGTCCGACAAAAGAGAGCCGGGCAGGGGATCAAACCCTCTATTGTAATGGGAACCTTTGTTTAATGATGTATACCCATTTGTTTGAAAATAGGCGTCTACGGAGAGGACTGCCGCTCATGATGCGGAAGTGTCCGAGCTGAAGCAGAGCTTGGAATGGGCCGAAGAAGAACTTGGTCGTGTGAAGAAGCAATTAGAATAGAAGCAAGGTATGTTTAAACATTGTCTTGCATTGGGCACAAATGAATAAGTGTGCTTATTGAAAAGTACTTATGTCATACGCCCTAGGAGCGAGTGCCGAATATGAGGCGCTGAAAAAGGTGGCGGCTGATGCCCGTGAGAAGGCTGCCGCCGAATAGGTGCTTCGTGAAAAACACGAGGCCATGGTCATTACAGCTAAGCGGAAGCTCCAGGAGGCTGTGACGAAAAGCGAGAGCTTGGAGCAGAGTCTAGTAGGGAAAGAATCTGAACTCGCCCAAGCTCTTCAAGCCACGGAAGATGCTCGGGAAGAAGCCTGAGGTGATGTACGGGACATTTAGGAGGCCCGGAAAGTTGCGGCTGGTAAGGCCTATTGTATCTATGGCCATTATTATGTTATAGTGCGGAGAACTCTAAGCGGCAAGCTGAATTCTTGATTTTGCAGGGGCGTTTGTGGATCTGCCTCGCAGCATATCAGATGCTGCCCAATTTTAACGGACCAATGAGAGGGAGTCTGCGGAGAGGAACTTCTAGACGCAGTATCTGACGCCGAACTATCCGGTGCCTTTTATCGATAAGCTGAAGCAGCTGGTCGAACTCCACCAGGCGGCCGAACTAGCCATGAAGGACCTGATTATCCGGATGTGGCCTGCAGAGCCAATTCCAAGCAGTTACTTCGGACTTGTGAAGCAGATTGTGGGCGGCTATCCTCGGCTTGATACTATCAAGCGATCAGTCTGTATAGAAGGTGCTCGCATGGAGCTTGCCCATGCGGAAGTGCATTGGGGGAAGCTTGATGCGGAGAAGCTAATAACTGAGGGGCCACCGGAGGGTAAGGAGCATCGCAAGCCCGAAATGTATTATGAAGGTGTAATGAAGGGTGCCCGCCTGGCGGCGGATAAGTGCACCAAAGACATTATATTTCCCTGAGGGCATTCTTGCCAATTTTTGTAATATGGGATAATGGCACTATTATTATATGTTGCCTGTTTTGTTTGAACATATGTTCTTCCTTTGCGGTTGTTTATTGTATGTAAATTCTGAGAGTTGGCCAGTCGTCGTCTTTAGCCCCCACGTGAGAAGTATGGGGGTGTTCGGGGTATTTCTGAACACTCTTTATCCCATGAGTGGGTCCTTATCAGGAGGTGTTTCGCACCATGAACTAGGCAATCAGACTATAGGGCTTTACTACTCTCACTTAGCCATAGGAATTCGAGTATGGTCGGCGTAGCCCCTAGTGTTCGGAAGGCCGGACTACGGGCTCTATTGGCACCTGATCGGAAGACCGATCCGTCGCAATCTGCATTTTATAGTGGCGTTATGCGGAATAAATCTTTAAGGATTTTACAACCTCTCGAACAACTGACCGGCTCTCGCAGCATCATGATAGTCAGTTTTCGGCTTTCTCTACTGAGGCGCTCGTCCGGCTGAACCGGGACGCAATCGCAGTAGTTCTCCCAGTGCTACCTTAGCCGACGGAACGGAACATAAGGTACCAAAACATGGGAGCCGGGCAAACCCAACCAATGACCCAAGACATGATTCGGAGCTGATGCATATAGTGCTATAAGTTCGGGGTGCCGAGCGACCGAAAAGGTGGTCGGACTTTGTTGCCGTATTGTGCAGCCCCTGGCATAACCAGGCTTAACACAAAGCGTGACTGCCGTATTGTGGCAAAGAGGCGACAATGACAAACGATGGCCGGTGCATGTTATTTAAGTCTACGCAGTGCAGTAGGATGATATGTCTATGCATCTGAGTGCGATTTATGATTATGAGAAAGGGATGGTTTTTGGCGGAACCTGTGATGGCCGGACTGGAGGGGGCTGTGAATGGATCAAAAATGAATCCGAACTGCCTTCTACCTGCATGGTCCTGTCCTTGTGTCTCCGGGCCAAGTCCATGCCGCTAATCCTGTTCTGCATAAAAGTTAGTTTGTAAAGGTAAATGTTTGGAGGCAGCCGAGCGTCCTCCCGTGGTTGGTCTAGAGGTTTCTGATCGGACCCTGGTGACCCCAGCCGCTATTCCGAGAAGTAGCCCGGACTCCTCAGTTGGTGTCTGGGTAGTTGGTTGTTATATCAAAATATTGATAGGTATGCACGACTTGTTACTCCTGCAGCTGTATGATTTCCGCTCTAGTGGCGGGGTTTGTCCTTGTACGTAGGTGTGAGTATATCACTGATTTTGGCCTTTCGGCCTACCATGTGGAATCTAGTCATCGTGGTTCGTCCCGTTAGCAGACGGTGAGTTACCGTATGAGGGGAATGCGCCGATGATGTGGCGTTTTTTTGGTTATCTAAGAACAACCGTTAGAGCGGTGGGCCAATGAACTTGGCCTTTGCGCCTGATATCTTTATTTGCAAATTCATACCCGCGGGGGCTTTATGTGTTGTGGGGCCTTGGACCACTAGGTCTGGGGGTGCGGCAATTGAATTGCCGCGGTTTGTATGATAGGGGGGTGATCGGCTGTACTGTTTGTGCCATGGGGGTCTCTTGACTAGACACCTCCCTTCATTGTTTCTGGCACATGATCGGTCGCTTTGTTTTGAAGATTCTTCATTCTCTATTGGATGCTTTGCCGTCCTTCTAGGAGTACCGTGAATTGCACACGGTTGATCAAGTATGTGGCTCGGGCCGAATAGGCTTGAGCCGTTCTTTGTCTGTTGACCAGACTGGGGGTTGCTGGACTTGGCGCCAGCTTCCTTGGCTTGACGTTTATGACCGCTGCGCTGAGGCTTTAGGATGCCTCTTTGTGTATCCTTTTTGTTGTCTTGGACCGTGGTGGTGTGTGGACATCAGATTGTGTGCCTTTGGTTCTCCTTCTTAGGTTGAGATAGCCAGTTGTGCCTCGTATGCCCTTTACTAGGGCGGTCAAATCCATACGTTTCGGCGGCCAGGATCTTGCTCCACCTATCCGCTAGCAAATCTCGGTCAGCTTGAAGCTGCTCTTGCTTCCTTTGCAGACTCTTTGCCGTGGCTATGAGTCGTTGAAGCGAACTTGTTACATCGGGTCTTCAGGCACGCCGTATTCGTCATTTCCTAGGCTTACCTCGTCTTCGGAGGGGGGTGTATAGTCGTCCCTCTCCAAGTATCCCACCGTAGCCGGTCCGACCTGCTTGAAGGTAGGCTGATCGGGGCTGTATTCCTCTTCGGCACCATCCGGGCTGATTCCACCTCCGGGGACGGTATTGATGTGGCGAGGCTTGGAGCGGCGCCAAGGGCGCCCATGCTTTGCTTTTCCTCCTGAGGGGTTATCCTCTACTGCCTCGTCACCATCGGTTTCTTGTGGAGTGTCCGCCATATGTATATCGTATACACGGGTGGCTGTCCACCGCCCTGTCAGCGGTGGCTCTTGTATGTCTCCTGCATCGTCGTCCATATCGTCGATGTCTTTGAAGTCAAAGTCAAGCACATCGGTTAAATCGTTGATCGTGGAAATGAAGTGGGTGGTGGGTGGGCAGCGAATTTCTTCGTCGCCTACTTCCCATTCAAGCCGGACATAGTTCGGCCCAGAGGCTCCTGACAAAGAGAGAGACTTTAATGAGTTCAGCATGTCGCCAAACGGCGAGTGCTGAAAGATGTCCGCAGAGGTAAACTCCATTACCGGAGCCCAAAGTGGCTCGGCTGGCTCGAGAGCGTGCGGACCGGGACCAACGACCGGATACGAGTCCGGGGGCCCGGGGATACAGGCCTCCGCAAAGGTGAGACATGTGTTCGGCTCCACCACCGATGGGTATGCGGCCTTCGGGGCGGGGTCTCCCCCTCCGTCCTTGGGCAACGCAACCTGTTCCGGATTTAGATCCGGGGCTATTGCAGGGATAATGTTCCGAGCATTGTCCGACATCAGGTCTAGGCCGTGCTTGCTGTGACTGTCCGGTGCTCCTGGCACAGGGCCGAATCCGTCGAAGATCAAGTCTCCGCGAATATCTGCCGTGTAGTTCAAGTTTCCGAACCTGATCTTGTGGCCAGGGGCGTAGCTGTCGATCTGCTCTAGATGGCCAAGCGAATTGGCCCGCAGTGCGAAGCCACCGAACACAAAGATCTGTCCGGGGAGAAAAGTCTCACCCTGGACCGTGTTGTTGATGTTTGAAGACGCCATCAAGCCTCGAAGTGACAACATAGAGGAACTCTCAATGAAAGCACCAATGTCAGTGTCAAAACCGGCGGATCTCGGGTAGGGGGTCCCGATCTGTGCGTCTTAGGCTGATGGTAACAGGAAGCAAGGGACACAATGTTTACCCAGGTTCAGGCCCTCTCGATGGAGGTAAAACCCTACTTCCTGTTTGATTAATATTGAAGATATGAGTAGTACAAGAGTAGATCTACCACGAGATTGTAGAGGCTAAACCCTAAGAGCTAGCCTATGATGCTATGATTGTAATTGTGATCAGCCTTCTAAGGACCATCCTCTCCGGTTTATATAGACACTGGAGAGCTAGGGATTACATGGAGTCGGTTACAAGGAAGGAAATATAATATCTGGATCGCCAGGCTTGTCTTCCAAGAAAAGCAGAGTCCTATCCGGACACGAGCATAAGTCTTGAGTCTTGTATCTTGACGCTTCTATAGTCCAGACGATGCATATAGTCCGGCTGTCCGGATACCCCCTTATCCAGGACTCCCTCACCCGTTCTCTCGAAGATTCGTGGTTCTAGCTTCACATCCAGAGTATGTCAGAAGTTGTTTTCCTGTTTTCTTGTCACCGGAGGCCATCATTCCAGCTATCGTTCTCTATTTATCCCGGCGCTTCGCTCAAATGTTCTTTAATCAGCTTGTTATCTCTTCATTCTTTTATATCTAAATCCCCTCAATCATATTTGTTTTTTTAGTTCTTCTCGGTAATTCATTCTCTTTCATCAGTCATTTCCGAATTCTAACGGTGGTTCCTTCAGATTCCTTTTTCTTTCTTTATCATATTAATTCATTCACTCTTTCTAATCCTACCGGTGGTTCTTGAAGACTTTCTCAAGGTTTATGTTATATCCCCCTTAATCCTTTTCAACAAGAATAAGTAGTATGCAAAATCCGTTGCTTGTCATCAATTTAATTTGCTGAGGATAAGCATAGCGTAATTCTTATTCTTATTTCATCGTCGGAGTTTGTTCATGATGAATAAATTCTAATTCCAAGTGTTTTCCATCTTTTCTTTTCCGGAGTTCAAATTTCCTAGGCCATTTCGTCGGAACCTCCATCTAAATCACCGGAAGCTTTAATCTTATTCTTTCTTCCTCCATTCTATCTCATCATCCTTTTGTCACCGGAGTTCTTCATGGTGGTTCTTCATGATTTAATTCATTCATGGTGGAAGTTCTTGCTCTTCCATCCGTTCTTTTCATTCCATTCTTTCAATTCTTTCGGAGGCATTGCGTTGTTCATCTCATCAAGTGCCATCCCATCTTGTGAAGTTCTTGTTCTAATCCATCCATTTTTAGTCCGGGTGCAGTCCAAAATTCTTTCATTCTTATCCTTTTTCTATCTTGTTCTAACCAGAGTGGTTTCATAGTCTATCTTGTTTCCATGAGCTTTGATTCTCGTCATATTCGTCGTTCATCTTTTCTAACTGAGTGCTCTCGACTTTGTTCATCTTCTCTCTTGCGTTCTTATTTCACCTCTTCCCCCTTCTCTCCCGTATCGTTCCTAAGATCTCAGGACGAGATCTCTTGTTAGTGGAGGAGAGTTGTAATGCCCCGGAACCGATGCGCCAGGTGTCTTCCAGTTATTCGCCGTAGTTGCCATGTCATTTTCTTGCGTGTTGCATTTTGCCATGTCATCATCTGCATTTCATCTGCATGTTTTTCAAAACATGCATCCGTTCAGGGTCCGTCGGTTCTCTCCGTTGTCCATTCTGAGCACAGACACACTCGCACGCACCCGTCGCACCTCTCATACCTTGTTTCGTGAGAGGGAGAAACACGCTCTTGGAATGGACCGAGATTTGCCGAGTGGCTTTGGTATATCACCGGTAGACCGTCCGTCAAATTTTGTTCCATTTGGAGGTCGTTCGATGCCCCAACGGTAAACCGCGTAGCCCGAAACCCCTCTCTCTTTGCAGCCCAGCCCCTCTCCACCATAGCCCAGGAGCCCATCCAAACCCCCTCCATGCTCTCGGTCGTTCTATCATGATCGTGTGGGCAAAAACCGCTCCTCATTTGGAGTCTCCTAGCTCCCTCTACCTATAAATATGTGCATTCCCCCGAATTTTCGTGCAGATCAAACCCTAGCCTCGTCTTCCTTCGCATGCCAGAAAAAATCCCCCACCGTCCGCACATGTCTGCCCATCCCCGCGCCGCTGCTCCCAGCCTCTCCCGGGCAGCCGCGTGGCAAGCACCGCCGCGCGTCGCCGCGGGGCCCGAGGCCGGCCCGCCCGAGCCGCGTCGGGCCCGAGCGCCCTCCGCTCCTGCCCGAGCTCCGCGCCGCCCGAGTCGCCTCGCCTCCCGCCGCCGGC
>NC_041393.1:360446125-360472415 GCF_002162155.2 Triticum dicoccoides
GCCTGCTCCCCGCCAGCCGAGCGCCGCCGACCTCCGCGCCTCTCCCTCCGCCCGCCGACCGCATCCCCGCGCCGTCCCTCGCGGGATCCGGCCGGATCCGGCGTGATCCGGCCCGGATCCGCCATCTCCGCCCCGCTCCGGCGTCTACTCCGGTGAACCCCGGCCATCCTCCTAATCCGTGCCCTGATCCAGATCCACGAGGTCGACCCCGTTTTTCTTCTAAGTCCCTGATATTTTACATTCTGTGCCCATGTTCATCATGCCATAACTTCATGTGTGCTGCTCCGTTTTGTGCATGTAATATATCAAAATGTTCGCTGTGAGATGCTCTACATTTAATTCCATGGTGTCATGCCTGTTAGTCCATCTTGACGCCATTATTATCGCTGCAAGAGTGCTATATGATGTTAACTGCTGTCTATTAACAGAACTTGGTGGTTTGTCTTTTTCATTGCATTTTGTGTGTGCATCCTATGAGATAGATGTCTACATGAGTTTTGAGCTACATCATTCCATCTTTACAGTGTTGCAATCCATGTATTTTTGTTAGTCTTGTAGTGAGTGCATCAAGCTCGTGAAGTAGGGTACTTGCTGGTACTGTTTTGCTAGGCTGAATCTGCTATGTCATGATGCTATGTAAATCTACTACTACAAGTCATTCTATGCATAATCTGGAGATATTCACTAAGGATGTCTTGTTATACATGTCATGCTCTATCGATCCATGCCCTTGGTTGCATTTATAGCATGCTGTAGCTTATTGTAATCATGCTCCAAACTTGCTAAATAATGTTGTTGTCAGCCTGTTTACGTTAAGTTCAGTTTTGCCATGACCTTTGCTAGTGATCCATGCATCCTATGAACTTGTTCTTGCCATGCTTAGCTTCATAAATATGTCATATTACTGTTGGTTACCTTGTCATGCCATGTATTGCTCTGTGGTGAGTTGTAAAAGCTCACAAACATGGCTACTTATCTTTGTTCCTTCCATGTACTGTTATTTTCTCTAAGTATGAAACTGGCATATCATTTGCCATGTTGGCATGGATGCTACCATATTTTCTGTTGATCTTTGAAATAAGTGTAGTAAGTGAATTTTGTTCTTTGTCTTCAGTATTAGCATGTCATGCCTTTGTTTGCCATGTTAAGTTCCTGTAACATGTTGTTTGATAGCTCTAAACATTGCAACCTGATGTTATTTCTGCCATGTCCAGTGATTTCTGCTAAGTCTGTGAAACTGTTATTATTTGCACTCTTGTCATGTCCTTTTGAGCATGTTCTATTGGTTTTTGGAGATAGCTCAGTGTTCATGTTTTGTAATGCTTTACATGTACATCACATCCATGCCTTTTGTTTTCATGTTAGGGTGGTGTAGCATATTTGCATGGTGCTCGCAAGATGCCTAGTCGCTGTTTTCGACAGATTGTTGTTGTATCTTGTTTGGAGTGTATGTGTTGCACCGTTGCACCGTTTTGAGTGTGCTTTATATGAAACTTGCTTAGAATTGCATGTAGTTTCATATTATCATGTTTCATCCATGTTTTGGGAGTGTTTACTTGATGTTTGAATGCATTTTGCATCAATGCCATGTTTAACTTGTTTTGCTCATATCTTCTAGGCCATAGCTCCGAATTAAACGAACTTTACATGTAACTTGACCAGAATTTCGTGTAGATCATCTTGGTGCATCTTAACTTGCTGTTTAACAACTTGAACATAAGGTTTATTCAGATTTGGACCAATATCAAAATTTGCATATGAGGACTTACCGGATTAGTTCTATGTTGTTTTCGGCCTCATTTAAACTTGCTTTGATGTGTTGTTCTTGTTTGCATCATCTCTTGCCATGAGTAGCTTCATGTAGCCTTGTCTTGCATCATGCTTGATTGTGCATCATGTCATGTGTACGTGTTGTGTGTTTACCTTGTTGTTTGCTTCTTTCCGGTTGTGCTTCTTCTCGTTAGTTCATGTTTCGTTGCGATCGAGAGGATTCGTTCGATCACGCTTGGTTTGTCTTCGTGGATTCATCTTCTTCATAGACTTGTTCTTCATCCTTGCGGGATTTCAGGCAAGATGACCGCTACCCTGGATCTCACTACTATCATTGCTATGCTAGTTGCTTCATTCTATCGCTAAGCTGCGCTACCTATCACTTGTTCTTCAAGCCTCCCAAATTGCCATGTCAGCCTCTAACCTTTTTCACAGTTCCTAGCAAACCGTTGTTTGGCTACGTTACCGCTTTGCTCAGCCCCTCTTATAGTGTTGTTAGATGCAGGTGAAGTTGAAGATTGCTCCATGGTGGACAGGATTTTGTTGGGATATCACAATATCTCTTATTTAATTAATGCATCTATATACTTGGTAAAGGGTGGAAGGCTCGGCCTTATGCCCGGTGTTTTGTTCCACTCTTGTCGCCCTAGTTTCCGTCATACCGGTGTTATGTTCCTTGATTTTGCGTCCCTTACGCGGTTGGGTGATTTATGGGACCCCCTTGACAGTTCACTTTGAATAAAACTCCTCCAGCAAGGCCCAACCTTGGTTTTACCATTTGCCTATCACCTATTTCTTTTCCCTTGGGAGTCGCGCTCCCGAGGGTCATCTTTATTTTAGCCCCCCCGGGCCAGTGCTTCTCTAAGTGCTGGTCCGAACCGAGCTGCCTGCGGGGCCACCTCGGGGAAACTTGAGGGCTGGTTTTACTCATAGCTAGTCTCATCCGGTGTTGCCCTGAGAACGAGATATGTGCAGCTCCTATCGGGATTGTCGACACATCGAGCGGCTTTGCTGGTCTTGTTTTACCATTGTCGAAATGTCTTGTAAACCGGGATACCGAGACTGATCGGGTCTTCCTGGGAGAAGGAATATCCTTCGTTGACCATGAGAGCTTGTGATGGGCTAAGTTGGGACACCCCTGCAGGGTATAAACTTTCGAGAGCCGTGCCCGTGGTTATGTGGCAGCTAGGAATTTGTTAATGTCCGGTTGTAGATAACTTGACACCAAATTCGAAGTAAAATGCATCAACTGCGTGTGTAGCCGTGATGGTCTCCTTTCGGTCGAGTCCGGGAAGTGAACACTGTTTTGGGTTATGTTTGATGTAAGTAGGAGTTCCGGATCACTTCTTGATCACTGCTAGCTTCACGACCGTTCCGTTGCTTCTCTTCTCGCTCTTATTTGCGTATGTTAGCCACCATATCATGCTTAGTCACTGCTGCAACCTCACCACTTATCCTTTCCTTACCCATTAAGCATTGCTAGTCTTGATACCCATGGTAATGGGATTGCTGAGTCCTCATGGCTCACAGATTACTACAACAACAGTTGCAGGTGCAGGTTATGCGATGATCTTGACGCGAGAGCGATGTTGCTTGTTTTGGAGTTATTCTTCTGATTCTTCTTCGATCAGGGGATAGGTTCCAGGTCGGCAGCCTGGGCTAGCAGGGTGGATGTCATTTGAGTTTCTATTTGTGTTTCATCCGTAGTCGGATGTTGCTCTTATGTATGATTAGGTTGTATTCGTGTGGCATTCTATGCCTCTTGTATGTATCCCCTACTTTTATGTAATGGTATGATGTAATGATATCCACCTTGCAAAAGCGTCTCCAATATGCGCTTCTATCCTTAGTGGGACCTTCGAGTTCCTTTAGGATAGGGTCGCATATTGGGCGTGAAAACTTTGGATACACAAAGGATCCATCAGGATCAACTTGTACAATAAGCCTTACAATTTACTCATTGAAGAATGGATAACCTTGCTAAAAAGGAAACTATAACAATAGGTCCTCTGGCCAGGTGTGCTAGGCATGGCATCACCCTACCGGGTCATATAAAGACCAATGTTATAACTCTTGAAATATGTCCCAACCATCATATTTGACCAAGATTCAGATCTGATTAGTGTCAGGATACCTCAGACTCAGGATGCCTGAGAAGGAAGGGGTGCAACACAATTTGACGAGATGGCATTGCAAGATTCTCGGGAAATGAACTCTGGAGGCAAGTTCCAAATCATGAGTTCATCATTTAACCAAGGAGAGGATGAGGAGGTGGCTGATGAACACGTCAACAATTCATCGAGATTTTGAAAATATGGATTCCAACAATTATGTGAACAAGGAGATAACATTTGTTAGATCAAAATGATATAATGATGTATGCTCGAGGAAAACATACACAATTAAACATTGGTTGAAAGGTGCACCCAAAATATGGGCTGGGTTGCATGACCAATGTTAGAATGGTGATTCCCTAACCAATACACATAGAACGAGACTATCTTTCATTAACTTACAAGCAATAGGGTTGCTAGAAGTTTTGAATTTTACACATCACAGTCCATTTGTCAGTATTCCGGTTAGAAACAACACAGGGACGAAGAAATGAACTAAGATGGCAAGACGTATCACCTGTATCAAGAATTCTTAAGACATGGTGAAATTCTCACGACATTCTTGACATAAAAGATGGTAATACTCAAAGGTAAAGAAGAACAAATGCTGGATAGCAAGGAACTCAAGGTATAACATGAAACATGAACAAGATTGTGTTAAACGGAAGGCAATGAAATGGTCGATGATAACACAAATCATCGAGTGCAAGGATGGAATTTCTCATCATGATTCAGTTGATATCCTAGAAGAACTCAGAATGATGATGATGATCACTACACATTTGTCGAGGGATTTCATGAAGATGTAATCGATCGGCGATGGACTCAAGTCAAAGGAATGATGAAGCGAAAGGTTATTGGAACTATGGGTACGACACAAATTGGGAATCAAGCTTGCTGCTCAAGGTGAAAATGATATGACGAGGAAGATCAACGTAAGCTTAGCTCATCATTGAAAGTTATCCTCCGGGAATAAGGACCAGGTAGCACAGTTAAAATCAACATGATAATGGTAAAGACGAACCGACTAGGAATGACGTGATGGGGTATTAAACTTCCCAACAACAAAGTAATAGAAGTACTGAACTGCAGTGCAGATTCGATTCACTACATGACGTTCTCGACTGACGACAACCTAGAACCCGTGGAGTGACTAGGACAGGGAAAGGTACTACTTCATCAGAAACTCCTAAGATGTAGTGCGGTGGCATGATATCCTCGAGATACCAGAGGTAATACTCGAAAGAAGATCAAAATAAAGGTTGGGCGGGCGTATTGGTCTGCAAAAGCCAAGTGCTTTAACTTTTCCAAAAAATTGGGATCAAAGAAGATCAATATGGTTGGAACCATGGTTGCAAAGGACCAAACATATATACAGGATGAACTTAAAACATAGGGATTATTATTATTTATAAGAAGCTTCCATGATAAGTTCCACATCAGGGCCATGGGCATGAACACGAAGATCAAGGTCGACTCCCATTTCTCAATGCATAACCTTTCATTCACTTCTCGCGTTTGATGAAGTTGTAGTGTTGAAATTTTATCTAGAAAAATACCAGAAGAGTATGACTCGTGAAAACTCTCGGGTTCACACGGGTTAGGGAAGGCATAGGTTCAACCCATCAGAGCATCTTAGGAACCTATTCGACAACCTCAGGAGTAATTAATGCAAGCTCGAAAGTAGAGCATGGCTGACTAGATCAGAGAATAGGATTTACCAATGGCAATATGTATCAGGGAAAGAGCTTCTCGATGGCTTTGTATACGAAGGGCACTATCGGACGATAATTCAACAAAGGATCTGGCGATCCCCAACAGAACTGATGTGAGCACCGGCACACAACTAGAGGAAGAAACAATGCAAAGGCATTGGATTATAGAAGCAACTGACTAATTCAAGGCTCAAATGCAAAGTAATTATGATTTCCAAATCAAGGGATCATCCAACAGTTGTTCAAGTTTGAATATTATCTGGTTAAACTTGAATGCAATATGCTGAGCCATATTAAAATAAGATGATGCAACTACAATGCATGAGCATGATATCAACATAAGCATGGATGGGCAACATCAATTCTTAACATATCAACAACAACAAATCAAATATCCGGCTGAGCATGGCATACTGACTAGCATGAACATCACGAGCATCCACTACTCAGAAACATAGGATGACCACTAGCATCAACAACAAATACCATGCAAGAACATATCAAGCATTCTACCAAGTAAGCATATAACCAGCTAGATGCAAAGGAACATGCATATCAACGGTACTCGGTAGTAGATGATGGTCATGCACCGAAGAACATGACCAACACTAACATGTACTACTACCAAGCATGTCATAAGAAAGTGATATTAGCAAGAATATATGATAACCAGATACATCGAAACATAGCACGAAGGTGAACATGAAACTATAAGCATTACTGAAACAATAATAGCAGTTGCAAAACAAGCAGACATTTATTAAATATTCAAGTTGAAAACCATGGCTATTGCATGACTATCATGCAAGTGGTTGTTGTGGCTTGCCTGGGGATGAAGGATACACCAGGGAGATGTGCGGAACGATCACGAAAGGAATCGCCGGAAAGGGTTCTCCCTGGGAAGGGGTTGATTAGGGGCAAGGGCAAAATGGTCATTTATAATATGTCAAACCATAGTGAAAATGATGTGAATAGAACGGGCTCGATGAGACAAAGACGAAGACGTGGGCATTGGATTCACCTCATTCGGAGTCATGGTTCAAAAGAGACAGCCGTTCGTTTGTTAGCAGAAAAACTAATAAGAATCTATGTTTTTCTGTTGCTAACGGGTGAACGTTCACTATTCAACCATTTTGGTCGGTTGAGCTGAAAAAGAGAAGGCGTATTTTGAGAAATACCTTTCCGTTGTAGTAAAGTGTATTCTTAGCAGAAGACAAATCGAAGTACGCTTACATTACACAGAAAACGTAATCTACAAAATCCGCTTCCACTTGCCACATCGGCAGAGGCGGGGCCAGGCGCCAGAGTCGCTGCCAGGTGGGCCAGCTTTGACTCTCTCTCTCTCTCTCTCTCTCTCTCTCTCCTGGCTCCCTTCTTCTTTTCCCCGATTGCGAACAGCGGCAGGGGCGAGCCGGCAGACTCCAACGACGATTCTGGGCCGACCATCTCCTGTGACGCTCGAGCAACTAGCGTGCTCGGGGAGTTGAGCCACACCTGCCTGTGTGCTCCATGGACGCTGCAGAGCTCCAAAACGGGCGGGGTTTCCTCCATGGCACACGGCAGCGTCGGCCTCCACCGAGGAGCACGACATGATGCCAAAGAGGAGGATGAGGGCTGCGGATGGGCTTGAAGATGAAGATGGGGGCCTCTGGTGGTTGATGGATGGAGGGAGGAGGCTCGGGTCAGCCGAATTTAGGCTGAGGACTGGAGCGGCCATGGCGGTGTTGGGCGGGCTGTGGACCTCCTTGAGCTTGTTGGAGTGGTCGGGGAGGCTAGAGGGGGAATGGGGAGGAGCTTGCCATGCTTAGACAGGCTCGGGACGGCCTATATATTGGCGGGGCAAGGTGCATGAGCTCGGTTGCCGTCATCCGAGTCCGGCCGATGCTCTGGCGCGAGCAAAGTTATGGGGAGGAAGGGGAGACACACGCGTCCAAAGGGTTCACGGGGAGGAAAGGGCCACGAGATAGCTCGAGAAGGCTCGGGGAAGATGACTGCTGAGAGTAGAGGCCGCTAGCGTACTGTGCGCCTATCGGCACACAATGTCTCTCAACAGGGACGGCTTAGCGGGGAAGAAGATGGAGGGGGCACATTATCCAAAGGGACGGCGACATCACGGGGGAGCTGGGAGACATGCACGTGCACGCTAAGACGCTGAGCAGCGGAGGGGTCCGAAGCAAACAACGTCCTGGACGTGTGCATTGCATGCCAAGTCGGTGGTCACCACCCAAATATGCATGGAGGGGATTCGAGAGGCAGGCAAACTATGTCTGGTGTTAAGTCTCTTCGACCAGGAGCACAGAGGAGTTGATAGATCAAGCAGAGGGGCTCTGGTTCGATTCAAATCATCACTGAAAGTTTGTTGGTCCAAACTGTTGCATGAAACTGTGGAGAACAGAGAAGAGATAAGGGCCAGAGCTCATGTCTGGGAGGTTTAGGGTAGAAGGAACAAGAGTCCTGTGAAGTTTGGAGGGATTTGGACCAAGTTTTAATGCACTTGCTTAACAACTTCTTAAACTGGTCCAAAATCAAGATCATGATGAAACACTCACATAGAGTGATGGATTGGGCTGAAAATGTCATGGCAGGCTGATTTGGGCATACGAGTGTGCCATAAAATTTCATGCCATTTGGCAAAGCCAAAATGGTACTTCCTTCATATAGCACCTCTCTGGACAGAAACTTGGGAAAAACCCTGAGGGAAAATGGCTAAATGAAATGAGCCCAAATCTTGTGGAGATAGGTTATATGGGTAGGAGAAGGCTAAGGAAAGTTTTCAGGCAAAATGGAGCAAGATAAAATGTACTTGCTTCACTAACTGAAAATTTGGACAGAAACAAAGAATTGACCCTAGGCTCACATAGATCAATGGAATGAGATGAAACTTGGAGGAGGTTTATGATGTGATCACATGAAGGAGTGTGCAAAATTTTAACTCATTTGGATACTCCTAGCTAGTACTTCCTTCACAAAAGCTTCCCTCAAACAGGAACTTTGAAAAATCACTGAGGAAGATTGGCTAGGAAAATGAAGTTGAATTTTGGCATGAGGCAATGATTTGGACAGGAAAAGACGTCCAAAAAGTTTGGGATCAACCAAGCAAAGATAAATAGGACTTGCTTCACCAAGTGCCATTTAGGGAAGGATAGGAAAAGGATTATTTGAGGATTATTTTTAACATAGCAATGAAATTTTTTGCCATATTTGATGAAGATATGACCCAAACAATTTATGAGAATTATTTGGGAATTTCAGGAGTGACAGAAATATATGTTGCTTCACAACCTAGAGCAAATTGGATCATTCCTTTTATAGAAAAAGGAATATTCCAAAGAAAAAGGAATATTCCCAAGAAAAAGGATATTGATGTTGGGCCATGATGAAAATGGCATGGTTTTGGGAAGGATTTGAGGATGACAAGCCACTCTGGAAAGAAAGAAGAGGTCATCTTCTTCAATTTCCAGACCACATAGCCACGGGAAAAAAATCTCAAGCAAAATCCTCACAAAATCAAAAGAAAAAAAGAAAGGGCCAAAAATCAGGGTGTGACAGAGGAGGTCCTGCTGAAGCCCAGGGTAATCCCAGTTCTTCTGTAGGTACCAGTTCAAATTGTCATTAGACTAGTATACTTGCATGTTGTGTCATGTCTCTGAATGGATTATGTTGTAAGACCCCATATTTTTTGTCCATGTGTTGTAACGATCTTATTTTTTAGATGAGGTAATCCTAAGTACTTGTATGAGTGGACATAAGATGAACTATTTTTCGTGCTAGCAGATTGTATTGGATGAAACAAATGTTTGACTCAAAGTGTATCCAACATACTGAATTCAAAGATCGCAACATTTCTAAATCATATTCATATATAAAGGTGGAATAAATCTTTGTTGCGGTTTTGAATAAATAAATAACAAAATGTATAATGATACATGGATATTCGTAATCAAATAAAAATTGGATTTGAATTTAGTTGCCAAGGCCCAGGGTAAACGTGAATACTAATTCTCCCATATTTTGAACGAAGCGGCAAAACACCCACTCTCTTTTGTCAGCTGTCTGAAGCCACTGTGTGCGAGATGGAAATTATTATCTACTCTTGACATTTTACATCCGAATCGGCCCGCTTTCCACTTCTATCGATAGGGGTAGGTTAGTAACATCAATCAGACGTGACACGACCACCTGTCACCCCATTAAGACATGGTGGGCGGCAAACATGGGCGACAAACACACATTTGATTCAAACTCGTCTGAAAGACCTCTCTCTCCCTCCATTTTCCCATTGATACACATGAGCGGCAAAACAAACTCTCCTGGGCCGAAATTGATGTAGGCAAATATTTTAAATAGTGGCAGGTGTGTAACTTCACTCAGACGTGACACAACCGCCCTACCTGCCAGCCTCGTTCATACACACATGGGCGCCAACCGTGGGCGGCAAAACAGCGTCTCCTCACCTGAAATCGCTCTCGGCAAATATTGGGAACATGCGAGATTACCACCATATCCCCAACCGATGATATGTCTAAAATTTTAAATGGGGGCTAAGTTCGTAACTTTCCCACATTTCATACAAGCACGTCCCAAAGTTTGAGATCCCCTCCCCACTCCCCCTCCATTTCCCCGTTCATACACCATCGACACCACAACAACTACCCCACACTGGCCAATCTCCTCCGTCCGCCACCTTGTCCTCCACTTTGCCGGAGCCACTACCCCTACCGGGTCATCCACTTCAAGAGATGGACGTCTCGCATCCATGACGTCGGACCAGGATCCTTTCATCGTGTCCTCTCGCTTCATCGGCACCATTGTCCACCTTGTCATTGCAGCTCCTATGACCACCTCAGCCACGGCAATAGGACTTATCCCCCGATGTTGCCATCTGCCGTCTCAAGTCTTCTTTCGCGCCGCCGACAACCACCACACCCGCAACACACTCAACGTATCGGCAGGGGCCTACACGGCATCGCAAGAGAGGTGGTACTCTTTCATATCTGCTTAAGTTATTTATCTCACCCGGAAGTTATTTATTGTACTTTTCTTGTCCATACCAAATCGTAGTGGCTAGTTGAAAGCACACATTGCTCGCGAAGTAGGTTTTTCCGATTTGTACCTTCAGATCCGCCATGGCACAGTCACTATACTCATAAAGCTTATGGTTTTCCCCCTTTATATTCACTACCATCATCGTAGGTCCTTCGTGTCGTGCTAGCACCGTTCCTCAAGACCTCAACCCATCAAGCGAAACAACATGCCACTCATAATTCCAAAGCTTAGTTGTTGAAATACAAATCTGATATTACTAAAACAAAGAACGGTTAATTGGTCAGCTAATGTTCCTATATTTGTTTCAAAAAGCATGTGCGCCACATATATAGAGACAACAGTATTTGTATTTCTTTATACGCTCTGGATCATCATGGGTGGGCAACACACATTGTATTATCAAAAATCTGCTCGCTCTTTGTTATCATGTTTCTCTTCTGTTCTTAATAAGTATATTACTTCCTCCATTCCTAAACTGTCTAGGGTGCGTGCGTTTTTACCGAGTGTTGTTCATCGTTGCTTTATTTATAAATCGAGGCGAAAGCCTTTTTTGGTAAAACATAAGTCTTTTTAGATATTCCAATAAGAACTACATACGAATGTATATATACATAATTTAGAGTGTACATTCACTCATTTTGGTCCATATGTAGTCCTCATTCGAATCTCTAAGAGACTTATATTTAGGAACGGAGGGAGTAGTACAGGATGTTCGTTGTCAGGAAGTGGAGCAGGGACAATTGCAGTCGACATGTCTATTGGATCACTTCAGATGGATGCTTTCAGCTATTCTAGATGGTTTTTCATAATATCCGAGAAATGATGGGAGCTATGTCATCTTTGAGAGTCTAGACTAATAGTAATAGTATTCTGCCTTTGGTTGAATAGAGCTGCCCCTTTTGGGGTCGAACCCTTTCTAGTCGTACCAGCAATAGAGGCCCACATGTTCCAGCTAGTTCCACTTTCCTGATTTTACTCGTGATGCTTAGGGTTTTCCCCTTTTATCTACACTACTATGATCTGTGTAGGTGCTTTCTGTCGTACTAGCAGTACCCCACCCTTCAAGGTAAACAACACAACACTCATAATTCCAAAGCTTAGTTTTTAAAATATGATTGTGATATGATACTGATATTAGTTAACGCATTTAATTGATTAGCTAAAGCTCCCACTTGAGTTTCCTAATGCATGTCATGACATATAGAGAGACATCAGGAATTGCATTTATTTGTCACTTATTGACTATACTTTCTTGTCCATACAAAATCTTAGTTGTTATTTCAAAGCAAACATCAGTTGCTAAGTACCCTTTGCGTGGTTTGCAGCTTCAGACCTGCCATGCCACTGGCATGGTCAACACTATACTCATCATGCATACAGTTTCCCCATTTTATGATGACCACGATCAACCTAAGTGATTTGTGCCGTAATAGCACTGCTTCACTCATCAAGCTAAACAAGCTTAGTTGTACAAATTAGAATCTTATATGATGCTGATATTAGTAAAACTGAGACATGCTTAATTGGTCAGCTAAATGTTCCTACTTTAGTTTTGATATCCATGTGAGCCACGTATGGAGAGACCAGAAGGAATAGTATTTCTCTATGTGCTCTGCTTCATCATGGGTGGGCAACAGACATTGTACAGAAAGACTTGTAATATCTTTAATCTGATTGCTCTTCTGCTCTTCTTTAACATGATCCTCTTCTCTTTTTTTAATAGGTACAGTATATTCCCTGTTGGGAAGAGTAGGAGAGACATTTCCGGTCAACAGTACATGTCAAGTTGTTCTTCCTTAGTATATTTTGAATTTGTCAGGTCAGGTCGAGTTGTTATTCCTTACTATATATTGAAGCTATCATCTGCGAAGTATCATTACTCCTGGAACTCTCATATTTTGAGTAGTAGGCCACATTATATTAATGCACACAACAAACTACAACACGCATGGCATCTCTTAGAAGAATTGCAGAGATAGCACATAGGGGTTTACAGGGAGGTGACATTGGATTAGAATCACTTATGCATTACAAAGATAATCTCACTTATTTTTATGTTTTCATGCATGTCAGGTATTGAACATGATCAAAATGAATATCAGAATGGGCGCATGAGAGGAATATTGTGGAACAATCCAAAGGCTTGCAAACTTGGCATGGTGGAGGATGGCCTATCTTATTCACCCATCAAGGTGCTTGCTCTAACTTGGCACTGTTGTATTGGTAACAGATATCTTGCATATGACCTCTTGCATTACTTCTAATTTGTTACACCACCATTTGCTTAGTTTAAGCATCATATATGAGTATATGCCATGCCTATCCATTTTCTGTATCTATTCCATGTGTCATCATACTATGTTTTTCTAGTCAAATGTTGTTCCTTCGTAATAGATGTCCAAAAGGAAGAGGGTGAGTGCACATACTCAAGGAGTACAAACTAAATATTTTGAAAAGGAAGTGATACCTGATAAATCGGATAGATCAGCAGCCATAGGAAACACAGGGCCAACTGTACCACACTTTACCCCTACTCCACTGGCCAAAGCCCAATTAGAAATGTAGAGAGCCCAGCATTAGGTATTGTCTATGATATCAATTCAATTTGAACTCCTGTGTTTCTGCATGTGCCTTACCATCTCTCTTGTGTGAAAACTAATTTCAGATGAATCTCCATTCTCAATGGATCATAGGATCTCACAACAATACTGGGCACTTTATTGCTCTTGTCAGTACCTCTTGTTGTTTATCAACATAATTACACTCATTGTTGTTTGATTATGTAGCATCACTATAAATGTTTGCTTCTTTATCCTCCCTTTGCTCGAAATTGTAAGATCTATATTTACTCTTACATAAATGTAGAATTAACACAATGGTTATGATGTTCTGGATTGCTCATGCAAGTACCTGTTGTAGCGACCAGACCTCAAACGGTCAAGTCTCTATGCATCAGTGTCATCCCTGGATCGGTAATGCTAACACACACAATACTCGAGGATTTATAACAGAGTTCCAATCACACACTTATTACATCAAGTCCTCATAAAGAGTATTATAATATAAAAAATCATGGCTGAAGGCCATCTAAACTAAATAACAGCGAAGGCTTCAAAGGTAAATGAGTCCATCAACTCCAACGGCATAGCTGAGTGCAAAACAATGACCTATCGCACCTTATTCGTCGTCTGAGTAGTCTGCAACATAAGACGTTGCAGCCCGAAACGGGTCAGCACATGGAATATGCTGGCATAGTTACACTGTAAAGCAATGATAATGTAAAGACTATATCTACATGCAATGTTTGGCTGGTGAAGGCTGTAAGTTTCGTGGTTTTGCATAAAGCTAGTTTTTCCCTACAACAAAGGAATAAATTTATTTAACTACTCCCTTGTTGCCGATTATTTGAGAAGGTTCCTCCAACTCAAATCCCAACTAAAAGTATCATCATTAACCCAATCATCAAAATTAATTAGAGTAACGTGATGAGATCACATCAATAGATTCAAATACTAGATACTCAAGATGTACATAACCAGGGACACGGCTAATCATGATTAGTTTATACACTCTGTAGAGGTTTGCGCACTTTTCCCCACAAGACTCGACCACATCCATGATCAGATGATCGAGACATAGCCTTTCTGAAGCATTAACTCTCTACACCGGGTAGACAGTACCACCTAAAACCCTCTACATCTGCTAATCTACCTCTTCAAGAGCTCACGCAACTTACTCAACTAATCATTATGCCATAGACCATAATGGCTTGTGGCTGCACACAGAAGTTTCTAGCATGAATAATCTTATTATCCCTTTGAGCATGGGTGGCATTCCATAGGATAATCACACGGGTACTCCAGGATTTCCAAAACAGACAACACTGGGTACTCTAGGGGCCTCAACCAATCCACGCAGATTTGTATTAAAGTTGCCACCTTAATGTTATCCAATATTAAATAACTCTCAACTTCCATGTGTGAATCAAGATCCAATCCCCGTCTACGAGCATGGCTAAGAAATAATAAGCATAACGTATATTCCCGAGGTGACGTGTGATTTTTTATGATGGTTCAGTCTATTGAACCAAGCGGTCGGGCAGGGCAGCCGGCCGGGCAGGGCAGTCGGACGGGGAGCCGGCAGGAGCGGCCGGGCAGTCAAACTGAGGGGCTTTGCTAGCCCCGATGTCTTGAAATATTGTCTTGCCGTCTTCGGGGTATCCGTGTCCAATTACTCCGACAGTAGCCCCCAAGCCTCCGGGCAACTTGGCAAAGTTGGGCGGAGGTTTTTTGGCGAGTGTTCATGGAAATGATCATGAAAAAGACAAAGTTAGTCCACGCAGATATATCATGTGTTTGCTTTTAGCATTGCAAGTTTTATGCGGAGGGTGCCGACTCGGTTTCGTCCGAGCCCCCTAAATCTTTTTCGTGTTCCCTCCGCTTTTTGGCTTGAGCTCTCGCTTGCCGGACAGCCGCTCTGCGGTCTGTGGCTGAGAGTGGGCCACGAAGTGGAGTGTATAGTACTCAGACTTTGAGAGCGGATTTAACCGAGCAGATACTCATAAAGGAAACGGTCGGGTCGCCCGAAGCCTTTTCTCTTCCAGGACGTTTTTCGCGTGGGTGGCCTCTAGTGTTCACTCTTGCCAGTCGGACAGCCGCTCTGCGGTCTGTGACTGAGAGTGGGCCTTTGGTACCGCGCACGCTACTAAGCCGTCTGCGGGAACTAACGTCTCAGGCCAAGCGGCCAGCCCCCGGGCCAACTCTGGCTGGCGCCGGGGTGAACAGTAGTGCAACTGTAATAAAATGCGGAGATAGCCCCCGAGCATCGCTCGAGGTTGTCCGTTGCGGTGCAAAAAATATGCGGGTGAGGAGCTCACATTAATTTTCGTGTAGCCGAGGCGGAGTTTGCCGAAGACAGCCGGCGCGACTCGGTGCTCGCGGAGCGCGCCGGCGCACCCGCTGGGTGTGGCCTTCGAGCCCCCGGGTGCTCGAAGCGGGGTCCTGGCCGATCAAGCTCGACCGGCCAGGCGGCGAGGCGTCTTGCAATGCCCTTCTTCTTGTTTTTCTCTTCTGCCGGCTGCTGGTAGCCGGACAATACTCTTCTCTTGTCTACAATCTTCGCGGGGGCGCGCCAGCGCACCCGTTGGGTGTAGCCCCCGAGATTCGGGCCGACTGCTGAGCAGTCGGGCCGGATCTCTCGGCGACTACTTTGTCTTCTTGTCTTTCTCTTCTGCTGGTTGTGCCCGGACGGATCGACTCGTCGGTCGGCCAGGTAGTGAAGTGGGCAGAAAAACCAGCCGGTCCAGCGGCAACGCGGACTGTTGACCGGAGCAGTCGGCCAGTCTACAAAGTCGGATCCTCCTTCTCTCTTTTTTCTTTCTTTGCCAGTCGGCCATGGGCACCCGGTCTTTTCTTCACCCGGCTCTGGGCAGCCGGATGCACACACACATTTTTTCTTTCTTTCTTCTTTTCTTTTTTCTCAGCACCCGACCGCAGCAGGCGGCCGCACTGGGAGCACAGCAGCCGGCCTCTTCTTTCTTTCTCTTTTTTTTCTTTTCTTTTTGCAGTCAGCCGGCTGAGAAACCCGGCCTGACTTTTCGGGTGGCCGGCTGGGCACCCGGCCACTTCTCTCTTTTCTCCCAGCCGGCTTTGAGCAGTCGGACACAGCTCCCCTCTTCTTCTTTTTCTTTTTTTTCAGCACCCGACCGCAGCAGGCGGCCGCACCGGGAGCATAGCAGCCGGCCTCTTCTTTCTTTCTCTTTTTTTTCTTTTCTTTTTGCAGTCAGCCGGCTGAGAAACCCGGCCTGACTTTTCGGGCGGCCGGCTGGGCACCCGGCCACTTCTCTCTTTTCTCCCAGCCGGCTTTGAGCAGTCGGACACAGCTCCCCTCTTCTTCTTTTTTTTTTCTTTTTTTAAATGGCTGTGGGCAGATTTTTCTTTCTCAGCCGGCTTGGGCAACCGGAGACGCGCGAAGGCGGCAGGCAGCAGGCGGCAGGGCCAGCTGGGTTGCGGGGGCGAAGCCGGCAGGCCGGGTCGCGGGCGGAGGAGCCGGCGCGGCGGCCAGGTCGCCGTGTTGACGGAAAGAGCCACGGCCGGGCGGCAGAAGCCGGCCAGGGCGCGCGAGAACCGGCCCTCCCAGGGCTGGGAGTCGGCGGCTGGGTGGCGGTGCCAGCAAGGGGAGGCGGCACCGGGTGGAGGAGCCGGCCGAGTCGCCGGGATGCCGGGGAACCGGCGAGGGCGAAGCCGGCAGGGAGCAGGCCGGGTTCGCGGGCGAGCCGGCGGCCGGGACGCGGACGGAGCGAGGGAGCCGGAGCGGAGCTGTCTGCGTCCGAGAGCTGGGCAGCCGGCGCGGGGGCGAAGTCGGCCTCTTGCGCCCTCTTGGCAAAGACGGAAGGCAGGGCGAGCGAGCCGGACGGACGCGAGGGGCGGGAGCCGGCCCTGGGCCGCAGCCAGCTGAGCGAAGCGGACCCGCGACGCTGGAGGGCGCGGGGACGTGGCCGGGCCAGTGTGTAGGGGCGGCGCCCGCGGAGAGCCCAGGCGGGGTGGAGCCGCGCGGGCAGAGAAGGAGGCGCAGCAGCGGTCACGCGTAAGGGCCGGCCCGGAGGCGGAGATGGCCGGGGCCGGGTGCTGGAGAGCCGGCCAACGGGCACGCGGCGCAGGCGCCAGCCGGCGAACACGCGCAGGAGCCGGCGAGCACGCGGCAAGCGGTCGGGAAAGTCGCAGCAGCCAACAGGCGGAGCTGGCGAGGGCGAGGCGCTATGGAGGACCGCGCGTGACGGCGCGGCGGCTGAGGGGGGCGACCGGCCGGCGCGGATGCAGGCGCGGCGCGAGGGCGGCCAGCCGGCGGGCGCGCGGGGGAGCCAGGGCGAAACAGCGCGCGGCTGGAGCGGCACCACGAGGCGGGACGCAGGGCGAAGAAGAGTGCAGGCAAGGCTGAGCAGCAGCCCACGGAGACGGACGGAGTATGCATCGCGTACAGGGCAGCGTCCGGCCATTATCTGGGCATTATACGGCTAATATCTGGGTTTGCATCTGGGTTCTGTATGGGGTAGTATTTGCTAGTATATGGCCAATGGTTTGACTGTTTGACTTAGCAGCTAGCTAGCTCACATAGATGGAGTATATGGAGGAGCGAGCGCTCGTGTGTCGGCCAAAGCAAGGCGCAACACGCAGGGAAGCAGACGCAAGCGGCGCGTGGATGGCCACGGTCGACCGAAACGAGGCCCCGCGCGCGGCGCGCGCGCGGACAGCCGGCCGGTGTCGCAACGGTGGTGACGAAGAAGGCAAGGCCAACGGCGAGGACGCGGCGCCCCTCACGGCCATTCCGGGGGCATGTCGACGTCGAGCCCCCGACCGCTATCGGAGGGACGGCGTGATGCTGCGGTGGTGAAGACGAAGAGGATGACGGCGAGGGCGCGCCGTCTCACGCGGCCACTCCGGGGGCGGGTTGAAGTCGAGCCCCTGAGCGCTACCGGAGAGACGGTGCGACGCCATGGCGGAGATGATGAAGATGGTCCCGCCTGGACAGCGAAACCAGTAGCAGCGTGGTAGCATAGTACCGCCCCACGGTGGGCGCCAAATGTCGTGGTATTCTCAGGGGGGGTGCAAGACGACATATGCCACAGGATGGCTTCGTGTGAGGGCAAGACTGCTCCCGGAATATCCAAGGACGGGTATGCGAGTAGCACGCGCTAGTTTACCCAGGTTCGGGGCTCGCCGGAGAGATAACACCCCTACTCCTGCATGTCTGAGTATATCTGGTATATCTGGTACAGAGTGCTCCTTGAGCTGTATCTGACTTTGTATATGCGGGTGGCCGGGTAGGCGAGGATGCTCTAGTGGCCGAATGGCTTATGGCCATGAGTGTGGGCATGAGCATGCTAGCCCGTCGGAGTGGATGGATGGATGTGTGCCTTATATAGTGTGGCTAGCTTAGCAAGTAAGCTATGTAGGCATGGTAGCTAGCTAGGTAGTGGCATGGTGGGGTGTCACACTTGTCTCCTGGGTCACTTCATAAATAGTGCCCAGGAACAAGTGTCACTGTACATGATGGCTGGGGTGACATGTGAATAGTGCTTGGGTATGGCCGTCTAGTCGGTGTAGGGTCGGGCTGCAGTCGGCAGCCGGCTGGTTGGCGCAGTCGGCAGCCGACTGGTTGGCGCAGTCGGCAGCCGGCAGCCGGCCGGGCAGGGCAGTCGGACGGGGAGCCGGCAGGAGCGGCCGGGCAGTCGGACTGAGGGGCTTTGCTAGCCCCGATGTCTTGAAATATTGTCTTGCCGACTTCGGGGTACCCGTGGTCGATTATTCCGACAACCGTCGCCCACACTCCTCCATCACCGACCTTATAGTAAAATTGCAGTAGCCAAGGCATTTGAACCGATGCCCTCCCTCGTTCACCACCATCTCCACCCACCATTACTAAAAAATTTAGTAGCCACGGCATATCCTCGAACACCACCCCCTCCACAGTCCCCCCACCCGGCCCCCTCCCCCCTTGAACCCTAGCTCGCCGCCGCCACCGGTGTAGCCACCGCCAACCCCTGTCGGTCTGCCCGTTCCTCCTCGCTTAGATAATAATGTTCAAGTTACCCTGTGATTCCCATACCGTCGCCCCACTCCCCTGAGTTTTTAGATGAGGCCTGTGGTGTCCCTCCCCACTAGATCCACATCCCCTACTCCCGAATGTTGCAGCCTAAACTCGATCACCTATCTCGGGGTGCCCGAAGAGCGTTTGACCAAGAAGAGGTTTATCATGGCCTCTCCAGCGGACGTTGGCAAGGTGGCCACCGTTCACCCCGACCTTTCGATCCCGGAGCAACACCTCGCCGCGGAAGCCAGCGAAGATGTTGACTATGTTGCCATGCCAAAGGCTTCACATCAGTGGGCTAGCATATTACTGTATCTCGGGAAAGCTTGCTATGACATCAAGCTCGTTGACAGCGAGGGCTTCACACGGGCCATGTCATAGGTTAAGTGGTACATCCCCAACCCCTCTGGTTCAACCATCGTCGATCTCTTCAACGGCCCTGCCACTGATCTCCTCCA
The DNA here is from genome assembly GCF_002162155.2 of Triticum dicoccoides. Lineage (NCBI taxonomy): Eukaryota > Viridiplantae > Streptophyta > Magnoliopsida > Poales > Poaceae > Triticum > Triticum dicoccoides. Next base: position 360,465,815 of record NC_041393.1, read on the forward strand.
CCACGCGGTTAAGGATTTGCGATCCTTGTACGCCATCAAGCCCATTTTTTCATTTCTGAAGGACATGTTCTACGGCGGTTGCTTGGGATTCTCAATTTCCAAGTCAGATCTCATCGACCACGACCACGGGGAGGGCATGCATAAAGGTTCTTCCAAGGTGAAACATCCCATCTGTGACTTTACAGAGCGCACCATGGGTTTGTGCTCTTCCAACTAGAAGGATCCCCTCGATGACATGTGAGGCAACATCCTATCAGCAAATCTTACCCTTTCTAGCTTGCTAACCCGTACCCTTTGTTGTAGTAGCATTTGCCATGTCATGTTTTAACTGTGCCGTGTTTAATTATTTCAGATATGCAAAAATGTCTTGTTCAGTATGGCTATGTGATATATAAGTATGAATTGTCCACTTAATTTCACGAATGGCTATATTTGGTTGTTTATAGTGAGTAGATGCCTTTTTATCTATATTTGGTTTTTAGGTTGTTGCAGTGAGCATTTTTCCAGTTATCGAGCAGATGTCTTCTTTATATGTATTTGGTTCTTTGGTTGGTTGTAGTGAGCATTTGTCCAGTTTTCATTCAGATGCCTTGTTTATCTGTATTTGCTTGTTAGGTTGGTTGCAGTGAGCATTTGTCCAGTTTTCAAGCATATGCCCTGTTTATCTGTATTTACTTGATAGGTTGGTTGCAGTGAGACTCTTTCAAATTTTCAATGGCTATATTGGTTGTTATAATGATCATTTATGCCTTATTTATTTCAGCCATTCACAATGTGATATTTATTATGTGCAAGTCCGAATTGTGCCGCTCGATTGCATCAATACCAGTTTGAACGGCTATATTTGGTTCCAGTTATGCCTGGTCTAGTTAACACATGCCCTTTATTTCAGTTTTACACATTTATCTAGTGTGGTGTTTAAGCATTACCTACGTTCTATTCATTTTCAACAACACCAGTTTGAATTGCAATATTTGATGGTTGTTAAGCCTGTCGTAGGTAACATTGTCTTCCATTTTATATGTGCTTTAACAGCATGCTGAAAAAACATTCAAGCTATCATTTGGAGATGATGTTGTTTACCTTTGCTATATTTGTTTGATGGTAAGGTTGCTATACTTATCATGCCTTTCCACTACTTATGCAGGACAACAACAGGAGTAGCCACAATTTTCCGCCAAGGTTAGTTTCATCCCTCGGCTTGTACTCCCCCCGCCGTTCCATAATGTAGTGCATATAGATCCATGCCTGGACACTTGTTAGCTTCTAATATTGACTTGTTGCTTGTAGGTACATATGACATTGGCAAGGATCAACACATCGACCCTTTTTGCATATAGGGCAATGAGATATTCATGAACAAGCATCAAGTGAGGAAACTGATAAGGATTATTAGCAAAAATATACGAACGGTGGCAAGCAAATTATTTGTTTACACGAACACAACAACAAGCTGTCGGATGGTAACTGCAAACTCTGCAGCCTTCTCTTTTTACTGCCCATAATGAGTTGTTAGACAAAAATGTCTGAATCTTTTTCATTCGCAGTGGTTCCTGAAGCAGTTAACTCAAGATTACCTCGCAAAGTACATGATTGGTGGACACACAATGACGGTTAAAGTATTCCATCCAGACTACAATGAGCATCGAGAAGTCCTAATGAAGACAGTGAAGGATGGACGGGAAGCCATCACAAGGGGTTGGCCTAGAGGCGTGCGCGCATTACGCATGGAGGAGGGCACAATATGAGCATTCTGCTTCACCTTCTCTAGCAACCAGAATGTCTTTCTCCTAGCTCTTTAAAGTCTTTAGTACATTTGTGGTTCATCATTCTTTACTTGATGCTTCTGTAGTTCTTTAGTATATATACCTGTGCATCGAATTATGCATTCGTGGTTGAACCTATATTTGTAATAAACATGGTTGGATATGAAATAAGTGATTGCCTACTTTCAAATTCAAATCATGTGATTTTCAAATTAGGGATTAGCTAGGGATTACATTGCACATGGTTTGCGAAAGCAAAACGTCTAACGTGGAGATCATACACGTTCTAGGATCCACTATGTGTGTGATCAATCTCTACTCCACACACGAGTAGCCATGAAAAATGTGTGCAATTAACAATAGCATCGAACACCGTTCTTTCTTATTAAATGTTTGCAATAGTCACCTTATCACACACGCTTCACAATTATGGACTGTTTATGATATTGTGCGCATCGCAAACATTTGGTCATAGAAGAATGTGTGCGATAGGTCTTCATCTGATGCGGGTATGACGGATGAATCATGTGGGATGTAGTCAAGCTTCGCATGTAGTTTTATAGAGACTACTATGTGCGCTCTTACATCGAATCGCGTACAGTCGAGGAAAAGTAAATGTTTGTGATTGTCTGCTTCTATAATCGTGAACTGTTTTGTGATGGGTTGCACGTCGTAAATGTAGCACCACAGAATACCGACTGCAATGGAAATGTGAGCACAAACGAGCTGCAAGGATGGAGCGTTTCGGATATTCGAGATATCAGAAATAATTTTATGGGGACAACTGTATGCATTAAGGCTCCCTATCCCCGACAGTTTCTGGGTCATGTGGGAAGGACCCCCCTATCGCAGTCACTCACTTGGTGGTGGTTCCAAACGTCGTCGCAGAAAAGGGGTTAAAAACCATGTGTATAGCACCCTATTGTACCAGTGTGAAGGTATCACCATTCTCAAGTGTTCAGTGTATATATCCTTTTTTCTCAAGTCATAATTTGAGCTCAATGACTTTTCGATGATTTACACTTGTTTGGGACTTTTGGCCAATGTGATGTGTCGTTGAATATGGGCCAAGTAGTAATGCAATCCCAAACATGCCAATTATAAGAACTCTAGGACCAGGAGCTCAAAAAAAGAAAAAAAAAGACTCTTAGGCCGACATGTGGGCGCCACCAATATGCTCCCATGTGCTTGCGCGGCAAGAGCGTATTGGCGCGTGCTCAACATTGATGCTACTTTTCATCGCCAATCCCTGGCCCTCCCCCACCTCTGGAATCTTGATTCCTAATCCAGATCCCCCAAATCCCCCTCCTCTACTCCCTGTACTCAAGCACACTATCATGTCACTAGTCAATGCGGATCTCCGAGTTGCATATCCTGAGGTCCGTCCTGCCTTCAGGCGTTGTGTGTTGTCGCTCAACAATGGCATGTCGGTGACTGACGACCAGTTTCCCGGCAAAGTACCAATGGTAACCATCAACGTCAACCAGCTTCCCGTCTCGCTGGACGACCTTGTCAAAGCTCATAGCATTGCGCACGACATCCAAATAAGTGACTTGGTCGTCGAAGCATGGCCGCCACCGACTGATTTCTTTGTCAGGTTCCGGACAACTTTCGACTGCAGTCATGTGTTCCAATCTTCCTCGCATTTTTCCTACGATGGTGCGCTGGTGAGCTTTGATCGGTGGCACCTAGGATGGGGCTATGTGCCCTCTGAGCTTGAGTTTTTAACGAAGCATACCTTCCATGGCATGCCTCGACGGGTTGTGATGCATCTCCAACGTATCTATAATTTTTGAATCATCCATGCTATTATATTATCTTTCTTGGATGTTTTATATTCATTTCATAGCAACTTTATATCATTTTTTGGGACTAACCTATTGAGATAGTGCCCAATGCTAGTTGTTATTTTTTGCTTCTTTTTTACTTCACAGAATATCCATATCAAATAGAGTCCAAACACAATGAAACTTTTTGGAGATTTTTTTCTGCCCAGAAGACAATTTGGGAGCTAAGGAAGTGCAAGAGGGGAGGCCCGTCGGACCCGCAAGGCACCAGGGCACTAGAGGGCCCAAGTGCGCCCTGGTGGGTAGTGGGGCCCACGGGAGTCCTTTCCACCGACTCTCAGCTCTATAAATACCCAAATATTCCGAAAAACCTAGGGGAGTCGACCAAAAAAATTCCAGCCGCCGCAAGTTCCAAAACCACGAGATCCATTCTAGAGCCCTATTCTAGCACATTGCTGGAGGGGAATACGGTCATGGAGGGGTTCATCATCCTCATTAGTACTCCTCTAATGATGCATGCGTAGTTTACCACAGACCTACGGGACCGTAGGCAGTAGCTAGATGGCATCCTCACTCTTTTTCGTTCTCAGTACAATGTTCTCCTCAATGTTCTTGGAGATATATTTGATGTAATCACTTTTTATAGTGTGTTTGTTGGGATCCGATGAATTGCGAGTTTATGAGCAGTTCTATCTATGAATATTATTTGAATCTTGTTTGATCTCTTATATACATGATTATTATAGCCTCGTATTTCTTATTTGAAACTTTGGTTTGGTTTGGCCAACTAGATTGATTTTTCTTGCAATGGGAAGATGTGGTTGTGATGGGTTCGATCTTATGGTGTCCTCACCCACTGACAGAAGGGGTAGAGAGGCGGGTATGTATCATTGCTATTAAGGATAAAAAGATGGGGTCTATTCCTACATGAATAGATCTTGTCTGCATAATGTCACCGTCCTTATTGCATTACTCTGTTTTTTCATGAACTTAATACACTAGATGCAAGAAGATGTGTGGAGTATACAAGTAGATGCAAGAAGGAGTCACTCTACTAGTCTTGGACACGATGCCTACATACATGATCATAGCCTTGGATATCGTCATAATTATTTGCTCTTCAATCAATTGCCCAACAGTAAGTTGTTTAGCCACCGCATGCTATTTTCTCGAGAGAAGCCACTAGTGAAATCACGACCCCCGGGTCTATTTCCTATGATATTGTTTTCAGATCTATTATTCCGAAAACCCAAAAGTACCTTGCTGAACTTTTTATTTATTTATTTCATTTTCTACTTTTGTCAGATCTATTTATAAAATCTCACACAATTTAATCTATCTCAATACCGAGGAGGGATTGACAACCCATCTTACATGTTGGGTTGCAAGTATTTGTTGTTTGTGTGGAGGTACCGTTCACATACTGTTGTTTGGTTCTCGTACTGGACTGATAACCTTGGTTTCATAACTGAGGAAATACTTATTGTTGTTGTGCTGCATCATCCTCTCCTCTTTGAGGAGATACCAACATAGGTACAAGCAATCAGGAAGAATTTCTAGCGCCGTTGCCGGGGAGACATCATCAACATCTATCAGGTTCCTAATCACAAATCTCATCTCCTTGCAATTTACATTATTTGCCATTTGCTTCTCGTTTTCATGTACCCCACTTCTAAAACGATTTTGGAAAGCACAAAAATATTTTCCTTTTTATTTTCGTTCTTTTTGTTTGCCTTTTTGCTATTCGGTCTTTTGTTTGCTTTTCTTGTTTGCTATCTTCTTATGTGTTGTCATGTGCCTTCTATTTGCTTGCATCTTCGCTTGCTAAAAAACTATTGACATGTATCCTCATCCACTTGCTAATCTTTTTAAAAGATCTAATTATGATGAACCAAGTGCTAGTGAATTGAGTTCACTAGATTATCTTTATGATGTTTTGTTTGAGATTCGTGAATCTGAAAATTGTGATGTAGAAATTTATAAAGTGATTCTTGATAGCTCCTTGAATGAAAAGCATGATTCTAATTATTTTACTATAAATTCTATCCATGTCAATTGTGCTAATATTATGCAAAGCTACAAGATTGGGGATGATAATTTTGTTATGTCTGCTACTTATTGCAATGATCATAATTTGGGTGATAATGCTTCTTATGATCTTCAAAATTTATTTAAGCCTCATGATGAATATGATATTGATAATAAATATTGCAATAATAATATTGAAAGTTGTTTGGAAGAGCATCAACTTTAGGTAATAATAATCCCACATATTTGGAGAGTGTTCAATCTTATGAAATTTTTGATAAAAATGGGTTTGGAGAGGTCATGACTTTAGTTTATGTTAATCCCACTCTCTTGGAAGATTATAAAACTTTTATGCATGTAGATCATGAAGAGAAAATTTTATATGATAGCTATATTGTCGAATTTGATTATGATCCTACATGTAATTATTATGAGAGAGGAAAATATGGTTATAGAAATTTTCATGTTACTAAATTACCTCTCGTTATGTTGAGATTGTCAAAGTTTTATTCCTCTCCTTTGCATATGCTATATATTTCTTGTCTTGATAATTTGTTTTCCTATAAAATAACTATGCATACGAAGTATGTTAAACATAAATGTGTTTGTCACATGTTCCATGATGCTCTCTCTTTGTGTTTCAATTATTATCTTTTGTGTGAGCATCGTTGAAATTTCAAGCATATCTTAATTGCTATAAAGAAAGAGCTTATTGGGAGGCAACCCAATAGTTATCTTTGAAATTTTTTATTTTCTTGGCTGATAGTTTATTTGATCCTATTGAAAAACAGAAACTTTTGTGTCCAGTAGCTGAATTGTTAAAATTGAAAGAAGCGACGAAAAATTCTGAATTTTTTACAGAATATTGATATACAAATTTCCTATGTTACCCTAATGTTTCAAAAAAATTGGAGTTACATAAGTATGGTCGAAGTCTAGATTACTACAGACTGCTCTATTTTTGACAGATTCTTTTTTTGCTGCATTAGGTGCTTGTTTTGATGAATCTATGGATTGTAT
>NC_041393.1:360472965-360496103 GCF_002162155.2 Triticum dicoccoides
TAGAATACATTAGGTAAATGCAATAATAAAATATGAATGGGTTTGCAACAGTACTTAAGTGGTGATTTGGTTTAATATACTAACGGATGTCATGAGGGTTTTGTTGAGTTTTCTGTGATTGAAGTTTTCAAGTTTTGGGTGAGATCACAATGGATGAAGGAATAAGGAGTGAAAATATATTAAGCTTGGGGATGCCCATGGCACCCCAAGGTAATATTCAAGGAGAACCAAGCAACTAAGCTTGGGGATGCCCAGAAAGGCATCCCCTCTTTCTTGTAACAACCATCGGTAATTTTACTTCGAGCTATATTTTTATTCGTCACATATCATGAGTTTTGCTTGGAGCATCCTGTATTATATGAGTATTTATTTTTTTTAGTTTGTCATAATCATCCTTGCTGGACACACCTATTTTGAAAGCCACAATGATGCTATGATTTATTAGAATTGCTCTATGTGCTTCACTTCAATTTTTTGAGCTATGGAATTGCTCTAGTGCTTCACTTATATCTTTTTGAGGATGGCGGTGCTTTAATTTTGAAAGAAATACTCTCATGCTTCACTTAGTTCAATTTGAGAGTTAGTAAACTTTTGAAGAAATCCTCTCATGCTTCACTTATATTATTTTGAGAGATGAATATGCTCATGTTCTTCTCTTAAATTAATTTGAGAGCTTGTTATAAGCAATGGTAATAGATTAAACTAGTCCCAAAGTGATAGATATTCAAGAGGGATATAATCAAAACTTTCATGAAGATCATTCGATATTATAATCTTGATTCTTTGTAATAGTTTTGAGATATGATGATAGTAATATGTGAGTCATGTTGGTGAGTAATTATGCTTTAGTAAGAATATTGGTGTTAAGGTTTGTGATTCCCTATGCAAACACAAAAGTCAATAGTTGTGCAATGAAGTCACATCGTGCTTGTGGTGCATTATTCGGTGTTAGTTATGCTTAATGCTCGTTTATGATTGTTTTCGTTTCTTGGTTGGTTGCTTCTCAATCTATTTGCTAGCCTTTCTTTGCACTAAGTAGGAATACTACTTGTGCACCCAAAATCCTTAAACCTAGTTGTGCCAAATGAGTCCACCACACCTACCTATATGCTGTATTTCCATGTCGTTCCAAGTAAATTTGTATGTGCCAACTCTGATTTTCAAAATGAATTTCCTTTTTGTCATTGCACGAGAGTGTGGCGGTAATAGGGATGCCCAGTCCCAAAAGGAAAAGGAAATTTACTTTATGTTGACAAATAATAAATTCTTTGGTAAGTGTTGGTATGGAAGGCACCCGTGGATATGACTTGCCATGGATTGATGGGAAATAATGGTGGAAAAGGAATAAATTTGACGGGAAAAGTATGCCTCTCAACATATTTTATCTCTCAATTTAAGCTTTGAGCTCTAACACATCTACAAATCTCTACTTCCCTCTGTGAAGGGCCTATCTACTTACTTTATGCATTTTTTATTTTTTATTTGAGTCTCCATCTTCTCTCATAAAAAGCACCAACCAGGGAGCACTATGATCATACTTGTGCATTGGATGTAGCTAATATTCGAGTGTGTTTCATGAATGGTTAAATGATTGAGGATGATGGGATAGGGATAAATTTCTTTAGTGTTGATATTTTGGAAAACAGTTGCTTGTTGATATGCTTGAGTATTAAAATCCTCATGTCAAATATTCACTATTGCTTTGAATCACCTAAAAGTCCAAATGTCCATGCTACAAGAGAAAAGAATATGTGATGAACAAGTTAGGGAGCATTACACATCAATTTTTTTGATCATTTACCCACTCGAGGACGAGAAGGAATTAAGCTTGGGGATGCTGATACGTCTCCAATGTATCTATATTTTTTTATTGTTCCATGCGATTATATTATCATTCTTAGAAGTTTTATATCATTTTTTGGGGCCAAACCTATTGACATAGTGCCTAGTGCTAGTTGCTATTTTTTGCTTGTTATTTACTTTGCAGAATATCCATATTAAACAAAGTCCAAACGCAGCGAAACTTTTTGGAGATTTTTTTCAGCCCAAAAGACAACTTGGGAGCCAAGTAAGTGCAAGAGGGGAGGATCATGGGGCCTGAGGGAGTCCTGGATTAGGGGGTGTCCGGATGGCCGGACTATGACCTTTGGCCGGACTCCCGGACTATGAAGATACAAGATTGAAGACTTCGTCCTGTGTCCGGATAGGACTTTCCTTGGCGTGGAAGGCAAGCTTGGCGATATGATATGAAGATCTCCTCCCATTGTAACCGACTCTATGTAACCCTAGCCCTCTCAGGTGTCTATATAAACTGGAGAGTTTTAGTTTGTAGGACGAACAACAATCATACCATAGGCTAGCTTCTAGGGTTTAGCCTCTCTGATCTCGTGGTAGATCAACTCTTGTACTACCCATATCATCAATATTAATCAAGAAGGAGTAGGGTTTTACCTCCATCGAGAGGGCCCGAACCTGGGTAAAAATAGCGTGTCCCTTGTCTCCTGTTACCATCCGCCTAGACGCACAGTTCGGGACCCCCTACCCGAGATCCGCCGGTTTTGACACCGACATTGGTGCTTTCATTGAGAGTTCCTCTGTGTCAACACCTTTAGGCCCGATGACTTCTTCGATCATCAACCACGACGCGGTCTAGGGTGAGACTTTTCTCCCTGGACAGATCTTCGTATTCGGCGGCTTCGCACTGCGGGCCAATTCGCTTAGCCATCTGGAGCAGATCAAAAGCTACGCCCCTGGCCATCAGGTCAGGTTTGGAAGCTTAAACTACACGGCCGACATCCGCGGGGACTTGATCTTCGACGAATTCGAGCCACGGCCGAGCTCGCCACACTGTCACGATGGGCATGATCTAGCTCTGCCGCCGGACAACGCCCAGAGCACCGCTCAGGTGCCCGCTCCGACCATTAGCTCGGAGTCGACTGTGCCTGTCGGGGACGGACGGTTGGACGCCGCCCCAGGAGCCACAATCTCTACAGCAATAGAGCCGAATACCAGCCTAGTCCTTTGTGAGGCCAGTGACTCCAAGGTGCCGGACTCCGTCCCGGACTCCGAATCTTCCGCACCCCTTCGGATCGAACCCGATTGGGCTCCGATCATGGAGTTCACCACCGCAGACATCTTTCAGCACTCGCCCTTTGGCGATATCCTGAATTCACTAAAGTCTCTCTCTTTGTCAGGAGAGCCCTGGCCGGACTATGGTCAGCACGGTTGGGATGCGGACGACGAAGAAATTTGAAACCCACCCACCACCCACTTTGTAGCCACTGTCGAGGATCTAACCGACATGCTCGACTTCGACTCCGAAGACATCGACGGTATGGACACCGATGAAGGAGACGACCAAGAACCAGCACCTATAGGGCACTGGAAAGCCACCTCGTCATATAAACTCGAACGCCCCTCCAAGAGCTACCCAAAGCGCAGGCTGCTACCCCAACTAGAGGAGGAAGCAACTAAACCTACATCACCAGCGTACGATGCGCCCGATCGGCCACCCCGTGGCCGCGACAGAGAGGCCTTTTGGCCCTCAACCCAAGCCGCACCCTGGCGCCGCTCCAAAAATACCAGAGCACGGGGAAATGCAATAGATCTGTGAGACATATTGGAGGATAAGGCAAGGCAAACAAGATCGATCTACGGATCGCGTGGGTGCCCCACGTCACGTGACGATAACCGTCACGCCGGATATGATAAATACGGCCAGGCCGAACATAATAGACAAAGCTCATGCGAGCTACGTTGCGATATAGCCCAGTACAGGGGTGCCGCACACCCACTATGCTTCATAGACGAAGTAATGGATCATCAAATCCCCGAGGGTTTTAAACCCATAAACATCGAATCATAACATGGCACAACAGATCCCGCAGTATGGATCGAGGGTTATCTCCTTCATATCCACATGGCCCATGGTGATGATCTACATGCCATCAAATACCTCCCTCTCAAGCTTAAAGGACCAGCTCGGCATTGGCTTAACAGCCTGCCAGCAGAGTCAATTAGTCGCTGGGAGGACTTGGAATCCGCGTTCCTTGACAACTTCAAGGGCACTTATGTGCGACCACCAGACGCCGATGACCTAAGCCACCTAATCCAGCAGCCAGAGGAATCGGCCAGACAATTCTGGACATGGTTCCTAACCAAGAAAAATCAAATAGTCAATTGTCCGAACGCCGAGGCCCTTGCAGCCTTCAGGCACAACATCCGAGACGAATGGCTTGCCCAGCACCTAGGACAGGAAAAACCGAAATCTATGGCAGCCCTCACGACACTCATGACCCGCTTTTGCGCGGGAGAAGACAGCTGGCTAGCTCGTAGCAATAACATAACCAAGAGCCCTGGCAATTCGGATACCAAGGACAACAATGGCAGGTCATGTCGCAACAAGCACAAGCGCCGCATTAACGGCAACAATACTGAGGATACGATAGTTAATGCCGGATTCAGAGGCTCTAAACCCGGTTAACGGAAGAAGCCATTCAAAAGAAACCCTCCGGGCCCATCCAGTTTAGACCAGATACTCGATCGCTCGTGCCAGATACACGACACCCCCGAACAACCAGCCAACCACACCAACAGGGATTGTTGGGTGTTCAAGCAGGCAGGCAAGTTAAGTGCTGAAACCAGAGACAAGGGGCTGCATAGCGATGACGAGGAGGAGCCCCGGCCGCCGAACAACAGAGGACAGAAGGGCTTCCCCCCGCAAGTGCGGACGGTGAACATGATATACGCAACCCATATCCCCAAAAGGGAGCGGAAGCATGCTCTGAAGGACGTCTATGTGTTGGAGCCAGTCACCCCAAAGTTCAACCCATGGTCCTCCTGCCCGATCACTTTTGATTGAAGGGACCACCCCACTAGCATTCGTCATGGCGGATTCACCGCATTGGTCCTAGACCCAATCATTGACGGATTTCACCTCACTAGAGTCCTCATGGACGGCGGCAGCAGCCTGAACCTACTTTATCAGGATACAGTGTGAAAAATGGGTATAGATCCCTCAAGGATTAAACCCACAAAGACAACCTTTAAAGGCGTCATACTAGGTGTAGAAGCCAGTTGTACAGGCTCAGTTACACTCAAAGTGGTCTTCGGATCCCCGGATAATTTCCAAAGCGAAGAGTTAATCTTCGACATAGTCCCATTCCGCAGTGGCTATCACGCCTTGCTCAGACGAACCGCATTCGCAAAATTTAATGCGGTGTCGCACTACGCATATCTCAAGCTCAAGATGCCAGGTCCTCGTGGAGTCATTACGGTAAATGGAAACACCAAACGCTCTCTCCGAGCGGAGGAGCACACGGCGGCCCTGGCGGCGGAAGTACAGAGTAGCCTCTCAAGGCAATTCTCCAATCCGGGTGTTAAACGTCTGGACAACGTCAAGCGCGCCCGAAGTAACCTACAACAAAACCGGCTGGCACGTTCCGAGCAAGCATAGCAGTGCGGCCCCAACCCCAGCCCTCACCAGATGGTGATATCGGTACCACGCGTACATAATTACGCTTTGGAAATACCATGGGCATAAGGGGAGGGGCACAACTATGGCACGCCCAGAATGCGGCTCAACTGCACTAAGGGGCTCCCTATTCTGCCGTTTCCTTTTTTATATACTTTCAGGACCCAACTATTCGGAAGGCCTATCCGGCAATACACTCGCCGAACACACGATGCAACAGCCTGGGAGAGAACAAGCCACGTCAATTGTCCAGGTGGTCTCTATAACGAGCTAAATACCTGTTTTACTTAAAGTCCCACAGCTTGCCCCTGGAGGGGGACATGTCAAATAATCCCATCTCTTTCTTATCGCACTATTTGTATCGTTCTGCTTTCATAGTAGCCCTTTTTAATAAACAATACATAGCTCTTATATATTATTGTATTCATCTATTTTTATACAAATATTTCAGTCATGAGATTATGCAACCGTACACTTTGGTACGGCCAATACACTAGGGGCTTAAGCACCCCATAACACGGTGTGAGAAGACCAAACACTCTCATGAGTGCAGCACCCCGAAGTTATAGCACTATATGCATCAGCTCCGAATCATGTCTTGGGTCAATAGTTGGGTTTGCCCGGCTCCCATGTTTTGGTACCTTACGTTCCGCAATGTTGGCTAAGGTAGCGCTGGGAGAACTACTGCGATTGTGCCCCAGTTGAACTGGGTTAACACCTCAGTAGAGAAAGCTAAAACTGACCGTCATGATAGTGCGAGAGACCGGTCGTTGTTCGCGAGGTTTTTCGAGTCCCTAAAGACTTATGCCGCCTAGAGCGAGGAGCCAGATTTATCTGGCCTAGGCGTGGATAGTGCCCCGAACTCGGTCTTCCGAATACTAGGGGCTTTGCCGAAATTTAAAATTATAGAATTATATGGCTATGTGAGAGTGCTAAAGCATTATAAGTCCGATGGCATTGTTTGTTGTGCTGAACGCCTCCCTAGATGGACCCAAGAATGGGAACAAGAGCGCTCAGGTCTATCCCGAACACCCCAGCACTCGTGGCATGGGGGTAGAAGCCGACGACTTGCATCTCTCAGATTTGATAAACGGCCGCACAGAAGGTAATATTTTAAATTAACAAGCGTTGCTTAGCGCATATGAACAAAGTTTTCAGCGTACAAGATAACAGATGCGAGTCTACTCAAAAAATACATCTTTGGAGCATTCACCCGCTATAAGGCGGGCACCCTTCAGGACGCCCTTATAATACATCTCGGGCTTGTGATACTCCTTGCCTGGTGGTGCGCGTTCGTCACAAGCTTCTCGGCGTCCATCTTGCCCCAGTGCACTTTAGCATGGGCAAGGGCCTGACGGGCACCTTCAATACAGACGGAGCGCTTGATGACTTCAATCCATGGACAAGCATCCACCAGCCGCCGCACCAGACCGAAGTAGCTCCCAGGCATGGCTTCTCTAGGCCATAGCCGAACTATGAGGCCTTTCATGGTCTGTTCGGCCACCTTGTGGAGCTCGACCAGCTGCTTCAGCTGGTCGCTCAGGGGCACCGGATATCTGGCCTCAGCATATTGAGACCAGAACACCTTTTCCATCGACCTCCCCTCCTCGGCCCGGTAGAATGCGGCAGCATCAGACACACTACAGGGCAGATCGGCGAACGCTCCTGGAGAGCTCCGGATTCGGGTAAGTAACAGATAATTCACTTTTATATGCTTGCTTTGCATAAAGAATGCCTTACCCCCCGCTATCTTCTTTATCGCCTCGATCTCCTGGAGGGCCTTCTGGGCTTTGGCCTTAGCAGTTTTGGCACTCTCAAGAGCCAAGGCGAGCTCGGACTCTCGAGTCTTCGAGTCACGCTCCAAACTCTCGTGTTTCTCCACGAGAGCCTGGAGCTCTTGCCGCACCTCCGCCACCCGCGCCTCCTGCTTCTCTCGCTCGGTGCGCTCCAAGGCCGCACTGTTTTCGGCCTTGGACACCGCTTCCTTCAGGGTCGCCACCTCGGTCGTGGCCCCTGCAACATTCACGTTGGTCCTGTCATTATTTGCAACCAGGTATTTCTATACACATTTACATACGGTATTACATACCCCCCTTGTCCTCGAGCTGCTTCTTGACACGGCTGAGCTCGTTCTCGGACCGCTCGAGGCTCTCCTTCAATGCATTGACCTCCGCAGTCAGTGCGGCAGAGGTCAGCAGCGCAGCCTGCATTACCATATTGACATATTTATGTTAGACTCCTGGGTATATCCTTTTTTTATATAGATCCTCAGTCCGGCTTTTCTTTCAGAACACCACACTGAGCATCAGGGTCTATTGTCTATGCGGTAACATTTTTATATGTTTTGAATACATACCTCAAAGCCTGTTAATAGGCTCGTACAGGCTTCTGTCAGCCCGCTCTTGGCAGACTGAACCTTCTGAATCACCGCACTCATAACAATGCAGTGTTCCTCGTTGATGGAGGCGTTGTTAAGCACCTCCTGCAAATTGTCCGGCGCCTCCGGTTGGACGGAGGTCGCCGGCGTCGTAAGCTTGCCCTTCTTACGAAGGCGCCGCCTGCCGGACTCCGGAACCACTGAAGGTTCCGGAGCAGTGTCCGGCCCAGGGCCGGACTTAGACACCTCAGGGTTTTACCCCCTTTGGGCCTGGAATCTGGGAGGTCACCTTGCGGCGCCTCCAGGACCACCTCCTCCTGGTTTAGTCCCTTTTGGGACTCCACCTTGGCATCGTCCGCAGGGAGCGGGGAGGAGGCCGTCGGAAGTGAAGTGCTATTCACATCCGACGAGTCCAGGGAGCCGCTCGACGAGTCGCCGAGCTGAGCCTCGGGTGGACTGCATGATTGAATTCGGCATCAGAAAGTACCGTATAATAGAGAAGCGCCATACGTTATTCGGGTATACGGATACTTACGATTTCGCTAAGGGCTTGACCCTGGATGGCCATTCCTCCCCGCCATCTTCGGCATCGGAGGCTTAGTCCGGTGGAAGGGTATTCCCCTTCTTGGACCCTCCGGCCTCCCCAGTTGGGGTGGCCTTCCTTTTCTTTCCTCCCCCCGTTGGAGGGGAGAGGCTTCTTCTTCTTCCTCCTCCTCCTCAGAGGCGGAGGATGCTTCGGGGTTGTCAGGCGATGAATCCGACACCACTAGGCGCCGGGAGCTCTTTCGAGTCCCCGTGGCCTTCTTCTTGGCCTTCTTCTCCGGCACCACGTGAGGTGCCGGAACCAGCAGCCCCGTCAATCGGGCGTCCGCTGGGTCTTCTAGTAAGGGAGCCGGACAGTTAACCTGCCCGGACTTCTACAACCAGTCCTGTCAAAGGTAAGGGAGTTTAGATCCCACATAGAGTCAGACTATGAAAAACAAGAGTCCCGTAAAGGGCAGAATAGCTTACCTCGCTGGCCTGACGCCGCGAGCTGAATCCGCGATCTTCGGTAGCGGATGCGGGGGCCTCAGCGCCCTTAAACAACACCTTCCAGGCATCTTCGTACGTAGTGTCGAATAGCTTGCTCAAGGTTTGGTGCTATGCCAGATCATACTCCCACAATTTGAAGGCCCGTTGTTGGCATGGGAGGATCCGGCGGATGAGCATGACCTAGACTACGTTGACAAGCTTGAGATTCTTGTTCACCAGCTTTTGGACGCAGGCTTGAAGTCCGGTCAGCTCTTCCGAATATCCCCATGTTAGGCCCGTCTCTTTCCAGGAGGTGAGCCGTGTGGGGAAACCAATTCAGAATTCGGGGGCCGCCGCCCATTTGGGGTTGCGCGGCTCGGTGATGTAGAACCACCCCGATTGCCACCCCTTTATTGTCTCCACAAAGGAGCCCTCGAGCCATAGGACGTTGGCCATCCGACCCACCATGGCACCTCCGCACTGCGCTTGGCGGCCGCCCACTACCTTCAGCTTGACATTAAAAGTCTTCAGCCATAAGCCGGAGTGGGGCTGGATGCAGAGGAAGGCCTCGCACACGACAATGAACGTCGAGATGTTGAGGATGAAGTTCGGGGCCAGATCGTGGAAATCTAGGCCATAGTAGAACATGAGCCCCCGGACGAACGGGTGAAGAGGAAAGCCCAGCCCGCGGAGGAAATGGGGGAGAAATACGACCCTCTCATGGGGCCCAGAGGTGGGGATGAGTTGCCCCTCATGTGGAAGCCGGTGCGATGTTGTTAGACAAGTATCCGGCCTTCCTCAACTTTTTGATTTGCCCCTCTATGACGGAGGAGGCCATCCATCTACCTCCCGCTCCGGACATGATTGGGGAAAGGTTGAGGTGGGAAGTGCGGACTTGGGCGTTGGAGCTCGAGTGCGCAGGGATGGATAAGCAAAGGAGGAAGAAGGCGTAAATGGAAAGGGTGGATCCTTATCCCCTTATATGGGCGGCCGAAACTATAACCCCCACCAGCCTAATAAAACTCGCTTATCTGCCAAGCGCCGCGGTTAATGGCGCGGTTGGGTTACCTACGCCCGTATTGATGAGAATCCAAGAATAAGGGGACACAATCTCTGCTTTGACAAGACGTGCCAAGGAAACCGCCTCGCTAAACGCGCTGAGGTGGAATAGTAAAATGATTCGAATAAAGGCTTGGTCATGGCGTGATGTCATGCTGTGGAATACGTCAGCAGATTAGATTTGTGCAGGTATTATTCTCTCTACTGTGGTATGTGGAACTTATTTTGCAGAGCCAGACAATATCCTTGTGTTCAACATCTTCTATGAAGTATTCGGAGGAGGAACCCGCCTTGCAATGCCGAAGACAATTTGCGCGCTGGACTCATCGTCATTGAAGCCTGGTTCAGGGGCTACTGAGGGAGTCCTGGATTTGGGGGTGTCCGGATGGCTGGACTATGACCTTTGGCCGGACTCTCGGACTATGAAGATGCAAGATTGAAGACTTCGGCCCGTGTCCGGATAGGACTTTCCTTGGCGTGGAAGGCAAGCTTGGCGATATGATATGAAGATCTCCTCCCATTGTAACCGACTCTATGTAACCCTAGCCCGCTCCGGTGTCTATATAAACCGGAGATTTTTAGTCCGTAGGACGAACAACAATCATACCATAGGCTAGCTTCTAGGGTTTAGCCTCTTTGATCTCGTGGTAGATCAACTCTTGTACTACCCATATCATCAATATTAATCAAGCAGGAGTAGAGTTTTACCTCCATCGAGAGGGCCCGAACCTGGGTAAAAACATTGTGTCCCTTGTCTCCTGTTACCATCTGCCTAGACGCACAGTTCGGGACCCCCTACCCGAGATCCGCCGGTTTTGACACCGACAGGGCCCACAAGGCAACAGGGCCCACAGGAGTCCTTTCACCGCCTCTCATCTCTATAAATACCCAAATATAAAACCCTAGATGAGTCAACGAAAAACAATTCCAGCCACCGCAAGTTCCATAACGACGAGATCCAATGTAGAGCCCTATTCCGGCGCCTGGTCGGAGGGGAACACGATCATGGAGGGATTCATCCTCCTCCTTGGTGCTCCTCTGATGATGCGTGAGCAGTTTACTAGAGACCTACGGGTCCGTAAGCAGTAGCTAGATGGATTTTCTGTCTTTTTTATTCTCAATACAGTGTTCTCCTCGATGTTCTTGGAGATCTATTTTATGTAATGACTTTTTGCGGTGTGTATGTTGGGATACAATGAATTGCGAGTTTATGATCAGTTCTATATATGAATATTATTTGAGTCTTCTTGGATCTCTTATATGCATGATTATTATAGCCTCGTATTTCCTCTCCGAAACTTTGGTTTGGTTTGGCCAACTAGATTGATATTTCTTGCAACGGTAAGAGGTGCTTTGTGATGGGTTCGATGTTGAGGTGTCCTCACCCACTGACATAAGGGGTAGCGAGGCACGCGTGTATCGGGACTATTAAGGATAAAAAGATTGTGTCTTTTCCTACCTGAATAGATATTGTCTACATCATGTCATCATTCTTATTGCATTACTCCATTTTTCATGAACTTCATACACTAGATGCATGCTGGATAGCGGTCGATGTGTGGAGTAATAGTAGTAGATGCGGGCAAGAGCGGTCTACTAATCTTGGATGTGATGCCTATATACATTATCATTGCCTACAATATCATCATAATTATTTGTCCTTCTATCAATTGCCCAACATCAATTTGTTTACTCAGCATATGCTATTTTCTTGAGAGAAGCCACTAGTGAAATCTACGACCCCCGGTCTATTTCCTATCATATTTTTTTAAGATCTATTATTCCAAAAACCCAAAAATACCTTGTTGCACTTTTTGTTTATTTTTTTGTGCTTTTATCAAATCTATTTATCAAACCTCATACGATTTAATCTATTTCAATACAGCGGAGGGATTGACAACCCCTCTTACGTGTTGGGTTGCAAGTATTTGTTGTTTGTGTGTAGGTAGCATTTACATAGTGTTTCTTGGTTCTCCTGCTAGATTGATAACCTTGGCTTCATAACTACGGGAACTTGTCGTTTCCCTCCTGCATCAACCTCTCCTCTTTGGGGAAATACCTACGCATATACAAGCAATCAGGCTTGGAACGAGTCCATGGATGAGCTTATCAATGACCTAGGAGGTGAGCTCTTAAGTATGTTTGTTCCTCCAGATAGCTGGGCTTTGACGATTATGGCATGGAGGAAGAAGCCATCCACCATACTGAAGGTGATTGGTGTTGAGATACCCGTGCAAGAACCGGGTGTCGGCGTGGAGCCGACAATTCATGGGGCAGGGTTGCCCCTTTGATAGTTTGATGAGGGGGGTGCACGCGATGCAAAGAGCAGGACAGCGAGGGACACGACGGTTTTTACCTAGGTTCGAGCCACTGAGAAGCGTAAACCCTACTCCTGCTTTTGTTTATTCAAGGGGTGTAAGCGCAAGCATGCAGAGCACTCTCCCCCAGCATGTACCGAGGAAAGAGCAGCTGCACGAGCACCTATGTGTGGAGTTGCATGGGGTTCGAACCCTTGTAAAGGTGGCCCTGGCCCTCCTTCAAGGGGTTACCACAGTGGAAAAAGGGGTTTTACAGGGTGATTATATGGAAATAGATGTATCATACCTAACTCTACTAGTAAGGAAAAAATGCATTAAATGCATCGCTAGGTATCATGAGGAGGAGGAGCCCCAGGAAGGTTGCCACGTGGCTTGCCCATCTGCCTGTTATTATTTTGACACCACAGTAGGACGGGTGCCGATAAAGGTAATCTTTCCTCCAGCGGGACCCCACGTGCCTGACAAGCTGTACCTAACTACCTGCGAGCTTGACACCTCACAGATGGGTGACAACCTACTCGGCAAGAGTTATATTCATCTTGCAGTTTTGTCTTGGCTTCTTCACGTGCACCTTGATCTCACGAAGAGCTGCTCTCCTAGCTTGGATAAGCTTTGTTTGAAAATCTCCCCTTGCCGGGAAATCTGCAACTCGTTTGTGCATATTCAGGGTATTATATCCCTTGTCTAATACACCGACAGGAGCCCACGTGATGCAGAGCATCCTACGGTCATCCCCATGGACCTACCATCGTCTTACCAAGTGCCAAGAGGACCTATGACACGAGCACGAGCTAGAGCTCTCGAGACCGAGGTGACTTCTTTCCTTAGTGATATCTCATATGATCCACTCGAGACATGGCTACTACCTAATTCCGGAATGTTGTGCATGATTAGGTACCAATAGAACCCTCCCGAGGACGCACATGAAGATGGTCAAGCTCCCAAGTCCACGGATGAAGAGAACCAACAGAAGGAGACAAGAACAGCTCCCAGGTCCCAGACATCCGGCCATGGCCCCGGACATCTGGCCCCTGGAAGTGTCGCCCGCAACCAGGGACCAGCGGCCAAAGCTACTGGGCCCGGACATCCGGCGGCCCGCCCGGACATCCGGCCCATCGCCCCGAAAATCCAGCTCCAAGCCCGGACATCCGGACAAGTCATCCTGGGAGTACCGAAGCCTGACCCGCCAGCCTGGACATCCGGCCACAACCCCAGACATCCGGCCCCTCACGACGCCCCGGACATCCGGCCAATACCCGGACATCCAGACCAGCCCCATCGAGGGAGCTCCAATACGGCGCCAGGACAACCTCGACATCCGGTGCCTCGCGAGTGCCCGGACATCCGGCCCGACGGCCGGACGTCCGGCCACCCCTATCTACGCATAGTGTAAAGGCCGAGACCATGTATCCCTTCGCTCCTCTAGACTATATATACTCCTCATCCGCCCTCTTTCTAGGGTTAGCATTGTGATAGCTCATATTTGAGATAGAGCTTTGCTCATCCACTTGGTTACTTCTCCATCAGAGTCGAGCGCCACTTCGGAGAAGATCCCCCAAGCGAATTCAAGACCCCATCACAGAAAGACCTTCAAGACCTCCTCTTGGAGAAGAACTACTGCCACTTGTATCGTCCCTTGTTGGATTTGGATCGTGTATCTCTTTGTGTTTCAAGGATCTAGCATATGTTTGACCATCTCTTGTTGGTTCAGTGATTTCTCTCATGTTTCCCCTTGTGTTCCCCTTGTGTTCCCCCTCATGTTCTTTGTGTTCTTCATAGGATCCCCTCCAATTGTGAAAGATCAGGCATCTAGGGTTCCATGCTACATCATCTTGGTATCAAAGCCACATTGATAACGTATTTGGATCCCCTACCCTTTGTTTTCTAGCTTGATTTTATTGTTTTTCGTCCTAATCTGAAAATCCCCACCCAAAATAGCCCCAATTTTTTTTGTGATTTGTTGGTGTGATGAAGTTTTGTTGGATTTGATCCGTGGATTTGCTTTGCCACATGTGGATCTAGCTTTCTCCCATCATCTCCGTCTTTTCCATCCACAAAATCCCCCAAATTTTGCCCCGGAATCGCCACTTCCCCGCGGAGTTCATCGAGTTCGTCCATGGATCCCAGGCCTGGACACCCGGCCCGTGATCCCCCGAACATCCGGTGACCCCGGATATCTGCCCGCTGTCAGCAAAATTTCCATCCACCGCCCCGTTTTTGCCTAACTTTCGCCAAATTTTGTTTGGCTGTCCACATACACTTCCGCATACCACCATCAATTCCACATACCACCACCGCTTTCCACAAGCACCAACATTGCTCACCCTCTATCAACTCCGACAATTTTAACCCATTTTCATCTTTGGGAATTTGAGTTGTGGTTCCCGTTTCCTATTGTGTTTCGGCTATATAGGTACGGTGTGACATCGACATCACCAACGCTCATCTTCGCCAAGGACTCATCATCTCCGACATCGACCGCTGCACAATTTTGACAACTCAACCGTAAGCAAGAACGGTAACCTCTATTTTCATCTTAGTATCGTGGTATCCTTTCATGGTACATTCCTTGCCATTACATTGATAGCCACCATAGCCCTACTTTTGCATTGCTTTCCCATTGAGACTAGCCTTTGATTATTGCCAGGACGTGACTTGTGCACATTAGTGATCATACTCCCCATAGCATACATACCATATCATAGTGGTGCATATCTTGGTATCATTTTTTGTGTCACAAAGTTGTCATCGGATACACAATTGCTATCTTGGTTCGTGAAGTTTTGCATGAGAAAAGAGCTCAAAAGTGAAAGAGCCAAACAAGCTTTTAAGAAAAAGGGAAAGATAAGCAAAGAGCTTATAAGCAAGAACCATAGCATCATACTACATTAAGATTGTCATATCCGATCATCTTGGATCATACCATCAGAATACCATACATATAGCATACTTGGGATAGAAGTCATTGCATTTTTGCATAGTAGGTTGTGCACAAGTTCCGTATCCGCCTATTGTGCAATCGTGCTAGCGTCTCTCTAGTGTTGTGCAACAAGAGCATTTTCGTGGATTCCACATTTTGGCTCATCCCTTGGTTGCACGACCTCACTCGTCTATTTGCATGTGTGTTTTCCTGTACCATATCTTGCTATTGGTCTACTTGTGGATTTGCAAATTTGTGAATCTTTTCCAACATTATTAAAGCTCACTAACAATTGCATCAAATTTTGTGCCACCATCCTAACTGAGCTCAATCATAAGCTTTTACTTGTGTAGGTGTGAGAACTGACAAGTACCAATTTTGCTATTTCCTTGTTCCACATTTGAGTGATCATTGATCCATCTTCAACATCGGCCAAGGTACATTTGTTATAAGTTCTTGACTTCCCCACTCACATTTTTGCTTGGAATGATGGATAGGCCAAGTTCTTCTACAAACCCACTCTTCATCGAGCAAGACGATGACATGTCATCCTATGTCATCAAGAGCCACCTCTTCGGTGCACAACGAGCTTTGCATCAAGAACAACAAGCAATGAGTGACCGCTTCGACAATCACGCCACCGACTTGCGACTCTGTGAGCAATGAACAAGAGACTCTTCAACAACAAGCTCGACGCTCACAAAAAAGAGAACGATGCAAGACTGGACGAGATTCGTGCCTTGTTGGTGAACTGCCATTCTACCACTTCGTCCTACTCAAGACGGAGCCGCTCGAGTAGACACTCCAACGATGCCTTCTCCGTCTCAAGTACACCGACATCGAATACTCTATGTCGAGATGCGCACCAAGACCGTCAAGAATCTCACAATCCTCTACACGACATTCATCCACAAGAGAAATTCGACGAGAAAGCACATCGTCATCGTCAGCACCAAGCTCCTCTGGCACAAGCTCAAGAATGACAACGTCAACGTCACCAAGAGGAAGAGCAAGCAAGACAACATCAAGACGAACAAGACGCCGAGGCTCAACGTCTTTAACAACAACAACGTGAATCACAAGCTCTTGAGGCGCAACGTGCCCTTCAAGAATCAAGTCAAGCCATTGCCAATCAGAACCGAGATAGGCGCAATCAAGAGGAAGCACTTCGCAAAGAAATTCAAGAGCAAACTACCAACCAGGAGTGCATCATCAATTCCTCAAGCTCCTCCACAAGATCGACAAGCTCCTCCACAACCTCAAGTTCATCAAGAGCAAGATGACTTTGGAGATCCTTCACGTCAAGAGCAATATGAGGTTGAAAATCCTCCATGTAAAGGGCATCATCATCACCCTCGACCCCAACACAATGAAGAACAATGCTATGGCAATCTCATGTTCACCATGCCCAAGTTCAATGGAAGCAATGATCCCGAAGAGTACCTTTCATGGGCATGGAAGGTCGAGAAGATCTTTCATTTGCACAACTATGAGGAAGAGAACAAGACCGTTATGGCATCCCTTGAGTTCCAAGACTATGTGCTCATATGGTGGGAACAAGTCCTTGAGTGCCGAGAAGCAAGAGGTGAACCACCAATCACCACATGGGAGGAAATGAAAGATGTCATGCGTGCACGCTTTGTGCCAACCTACTACAACCGCGACCTCTTCAAGAAACTCTGACTCCTCAAGCAAGGAACAAAGGGAGTTGAAGAATACTACAAGTAAATGGAGATTTCCATGATAAGAGCCAATGTCACGAAAGATGATGAGCAAACTATGGCCTGTTTCTTGAATGGCATCAATCATCCCATCAAGAAGATTACCGACTTCGAACCCTACTACAACCTAATTGAGATCGTGCATCAAGCTACCAAAGCAGAACGTCAAGTGCAAGATGACTTCAAGTACGCCAAGTACTCGTCCAAGACCTACGGATTCTCCAACAACCAAGCACTACAACAACTCCTACCTCAACCAAACCATCTACAAGCAACGACGACAAGTCGAGTTACAAGAAAGTTTCGACAACCTCAAGTCGTCCTCCTACTACGAGAAACTTCAAGCCACGCACTTCATCATCTACTCCAACCGATGAGACCATCAAGACAAATTCCATCAAGTGTTTCACATGCGGTGGCCGAGGCCACAAGTCCTTTGAGTGTACCAACAAGCGCACCATGATCCTCAACAACGACGGAACCTATGACTCCATGATTGAAGAGGAGATGGAAGCCCTTGAATAAGTGGCCATGCACCAGAGCGTGAACGAAGATGAAGATGATCAAGTCTTTTGTGATGAGGATTTGAGCTCCGCTCTCATTGTCTCCAAAGTCTTGACTCTCCAACATCAACAAGACGAAGACCAAAGATGCCATATCTTCCACACCAAGGCCGGCATCAATGGAAGGTCCGTCAAGGTCATCATTGATGGTGAGAGTTGTCACAATTTGGCAAGTGAAGAACTATGCTCCAAGCTCCAATTGGTCAAGATGAAGCACCCGCACCCCTACAAGGTTCAATGGCTAAGCGATTCCGGCACAATCCAAGTTGAGCATACAGTCAAAGTCTCCTTCAAAATCGGAGCATATGAAGACACTTTGGAGAGTGATGTCGTCCCGATGTCCGTTTGCCACCTCCTTCTTGGTAGACCCTGGCAATTTGACTGAGGCGTCATCCACAACGGGCGTACCAATCACTATAGCTTCAAGATGAAAGGAAAGGAGTATGCGCTATGACCTATGTCTCCAAGTCAAGTGATCACCAACAACAAGCCACCCATCATGGAGAAAAGAGTGAGAGAGTGACCCAACCAAAAGAGAGTGAGCTCCACAAGCCAAAATCGAGTGCCTCCATGATGAGAGACAAGAAAAACTTAGTCCTATTTGCCACCAAAAGTGAGATGAGATAAGTCTGCGAGAACCCGTCAAGTGTTATGCACTATGTCCTTGTGTGCAAGTACGAGGCACCAAAAACTAACACCTCTCACAATCTACCTTTAGGGTTGTCTTTTCTTTTATAGGAATTCCAAGATGGTTTCCCCGACGTGCTACCTCCGGGGCTACCTCCACTACGAGGCATTGAACATCGAATTGATCTAATCCCCGGAGCACCTCTACCTAACAAGGCTCCCTACCGCGTCAACCCTGAGGAAACTTAGGAGATCCAACGGCAAGTAAAACAACTCATCGACAACGGTCAAGTATGTGAAAGATTGAGCCCTTGTGCCATTCCGGTCATTCTTCTTCCCAAGAAAGACGGTACTTATCGCACGTTTTCCGATTGCCATCCCATCAATGCTATCACCGTTAGATATCGTTACCCTATTCCACGCCTAGATGCTATGCTTGATGAGCTTAGCGGAGCCACCATTTTCTCTAAGATTGATCTTAAGAGTGGCTACTATGAAATGCGCAACCAAGAAGGTGATGAATGGAAAACCGCATTTAAGACCAAATTTGGCTTATATGAATGTCTAGTAATGCAAATGGGTTTATTCGAAGCACCCAGTCCTTTCATGCGAGTTATGCACTTTGTTCTTCGTCCCTATATCAATGTATTTGTTGTAGTCTATTTTGATGATATTCTTGTGTTCACCCATCTTAGAACCGTGTTGCAAACCCTTAGGAAAGAGCGTCTTTATGCTAATATGGAAAAATGCCTTTTTGGTGTTGATAAGCTTGTTTTCTTGGGTTTCGTTGTTTCTTCTAAGGGTGTTCATGTCGATGAATCTAATATCAATGCTATTAAAACTTGGCCCCAACCAACAAACTTGCTACAAGTGCCTAGTTTTCTTGGTTTAGCCGTTTTCTATTGTTGCTTTGTGAAGAATTTTACCACCATTGCTTCACCTTTTCATTCCTTGAGTAAGATAAATGCGCCATTTGTTTGGGGACCATCCCAAGATACCGCTTTTAATGAGCTTAAGAATTTTCTTACTCATGCTCCTGTGCTTGCATTACCCAACTTTGACAAACCCTTTGAAATTCATTGCGATGCTAGCGGTAGTGACATATGAGGTGCTAGCAGCGGATGCTCTTTCCCGCATATGCATGCTTGTCACTAAACTTGAATTGAATGTCATTGGATTTGAGCACATCAAAGACTTGTATGCGCGTGATCCTACTTTTGCTATTCCTTATGCTAAGTGTTTGACGCATACATCTTGGGAACGATATTATATCAGGGATGCTTATCTTATCAGAGCTAAGAAACTTTGCATCCCCGAGTCTTCTCTTCGTTTGCTCCTTTTGCAAGAGGATCATGGAGGCAAACTCATGGGACACTTTGGACGCGGCAAGACATTCTCTACTCTCTCCAAGAACTATTTTTGGCTCAAGATTTTCCGCGACGTCTCACGCTTCACCAACTGATGCTCTACATGTCGCAAAGCTAAGTCAAAATCTCAATCCCATGGTCTTTGCATGCCTCTTCCTATTCCTTATCAAGCTTGGGAAGACATTAGCATGAATTTTGTACTTTGTTTGCCTAGAACTCAAAATGGAAAGGATTCTGTGTTTGTTGTTGTGAACCAATTTTCTATGATGGCTAATTTTATCCCATGTAACAAGATAGACGATGCTTCACATATTGCAAATATCTTTTGTAGGGAAAATTTACGCGTGCATGGAGTGCCCAAGATGATTGTCTCGGACCGCGATGTCAAGTTCTTGAGTTACTTGTGGAAGACTCTATGTGCCAAGCTCGGAATCAAGCTCTTGTTCTCTTCGGCATACCATCCTCAAACCGACGGCCAAACGGAGGTGACGAACCGAACATTCTCCACTCTACTATGCGTGTCGATCAAGAGGAACATCAAGGAGTGGGAGGAGTGTCTACCCATCACCGAGTACGCTTACGACCGCGCAAGACACTCGACTACCGGCAAGTCCCCCTTCGAGGTCGTCTACAGTTTCAACCCATTGTCCCCATTGGACATTCTTCCTCTACCACTACAAGAGCGAATCAACATGGACGCGAGTACCCGAGTGAACTACCTAAAGAAGATGCATGAACATACAAGGCACACCATCAAGCGCCAAGTACAATTATTCGCGGCCAATCTCAACATCAACAAGCAACCCATGATATTCAACATTGGAGATCGTGTGTGGCTAGACCTTCGCAAGGAGCGCTTCCCCAACAAACGCAAGTCCAAACTTCTACCATGAGCCGATGGACCCTTCAAGGTGCTTGAACTCTACAACAATAATGCCTACAAGATCAACATCCCATGCGACAAGTACTTAGTGAGCGACATCTTCAACATCAAAGATCTCTCCCGTACCATGGTGATGAGGATTTCAATCCGAGTTCGGATCTTTCCCAAGGGAGGGGAGATGATACGGAGCATCCTACGGTCAACCACATGGACCTACCATTGTCTCACCAAGTGCCAAGAGGACCTATGACGCGAGCACGAGCTAGAGCTCTCAAGACCAAGGTGACTTCTTTCGTTAGTGATATCTCATATGATCCACTTGAGACATGGCTACTACCTAAGTCCAGAATGTTGTGCATGATTAGGTACCAAGAGAATCCTCCCGAGGATGCACATGAAGATGGTCAATCTCCCAAGTCCAAAGATGAAGAGAACCAATGGAAGGAGACAAGAACAGCTCCTAGGTCCCGGACATCCAGCCATGGGCCTGGACATCCGACCCCTGGAAGTGACGCCCGTAGTCAAGGACCAGCATCCAAAGCTACAGGGCCCGGACATCCGACACGTCGTCGAGAAAATCCGGCTCCAAGCCTGGACATCTGGACTAGTCGTCCAGGGAGTACTGAAGTTTGACCCGCCAGCCCGGACATCCAGCCACAACCTCGGACATCCAGCCCCTCATGACGCCCCTGACATCTGGCAGACACCTGGACATCGGGACCAGCACCATCCAGGGAGCTCCAAGACGGCGCTAGGACAGCCCGGACATCCGGCCCGACATCCTGGACATCCGGTGCCTCGCGAGCGCCCGACATCCAGCCCGACGCCCGGATGTCCGGCCACCCTGTCTGCACATAGTGTAAAGGGCCAAGCCCATGTATCCCTTCGCCCCCCTAAACTCGATATACTCCTCCTCCGCCCTCTTTCTAGGGTTAGCATTGTGATAGCTCATATTTTAGATAGAGCTTTGCTCATCCACTTGGTTACTTCTCCATCGGAGTCGAGCGCCTCTTCGTAGAAGATCCCCCAAGCGAATTCAAGACCCCATCACGGGAAGACCTTCAAGACATCCTCCCGGAGAAGAACTACCGCCACTTGTATTGTCCCTTGTTGGATTCGGATCGTGTATCTCTTTGTGTTTCAAGGATCTAGCATATGTGTGACCATCTCTTGTTGGTTGAGTGATGTCTCTCATGTTTCCCATCGTGTTCCCCTCATTTTCCGACTCGTGTTCTTCGTAGGATCCCCTCCAATCGTGAAAGATCGGGCATCTAGGGTTCCACCCTACATCACTGTGGGTCTCGGCTATACGTGCTGCCGGGCACCGTTGGGTCAGACCCAAATATGCACATACGATGCCAACCTTGTCGTGATGATGCTATTTTAATTGAGATCTTCTTTGCTTCTTCATTAACCTGATCTTTGGGCTAGCCCCAGCCTTCGTCTGGCATAGTTTTCCTTCTCTTTCTTGGAAACTACCTCTATTATTCGCGCCAGAAACTGGGGGACGCATGCGTACGTGGGTTCTGGCCAGGTTCGACGTGGGCAGGACCATGACCATGCGTGACTCAAAGTAACCGCTGCCTTCCATCACTGCCTCTACTATGACCTTGCCTTCCCCCCATGACATGAATGAGGCGCGGGGCATGGGATTGGCGCAGAAGGGTGGTCGTGATGGCATGTCTTGATTAGAGGAGCCAGAGCATTAGATTGGGGAGCTTGGGCAGCGGGTGGAGTAATGCCCACAGTAGGGGTGCAGGGCACATGATTGCCGAAGCGAGCCGGTTACCCTAGAGTAATAGTGATCCAGCCCCCGCGCCCTCCCCTATAAAAAGGAAAAGGGACGCGGGAGGCGATGCGCATCCACTCCCTTCCCCTTCACCTCTCCTTCTAGCTTCTATTGCCACGGCAAGAGGAAGATTCTATGCTTGTGCTTCCACTGTGGTGGCGAGAGCTTCTGCTTGGAGCCAGGCTTCTGCCTCGGCAGAGGCCCAGGACAAGGTCGTGGCCACGGGCGACGGTCATGGTCGAGGCCACACCAGGGCATCAACGGTTCATCCTCCCATGGCTCCGCCTTTCACGAAGTCCACATGGGAGGGACCATGCTCAAATTCATCGTCGAGCTAACTGACCCACCAATGGGAAGGATACGTCTCTCTCGCCCTTTCGCTAGGGTGATGGAGGCAGACCAGCAGCTCAGGCTATGGCTGCGCATGAACGGGTGCATCAATGGCGTCGTGTAGGTGGACGTGAACTTCCCCACCAACGACGGCATGTACCTCACTCGAGGGTGGAAATCCGTCGTGCATGCCCACTACTTGGCAAAGGGGCACACCCTCTGTCGGTGTCCAAACCGGCGGATCTCGGGTAGGGGGTCCTGAACTGTGCGTCTAGGCGGATGGTAAGAGGAGACAAGGGACACGATGTTTTTAACCAGGTTCAGGCCCTCTCGATGGCGGTAAAACCCTACTCCTACTTGATTAATATTGATGATATGGGTAGTACAAGAGTAGATCTACCACGAGATCGGAGTGGCTAAACCCTAGAAGCTAGCCTATAGTATGATTGTTGTTTGTCCTATGGACTAAAACTCTCCGGTTTATATAGACACCGGAGAGGGCTAGGGTTACACAGAGTCGGTTACAATGGGAGGAGATCTTCATATCGTATCGCCAAGCTTGCCTTCCACGCCAAGGAAAGTCCCATCCGGACACGGGACGGAGTCTTCAATCTTGTATCTTCATAGTCCAGGAGTCCGGCCAAAGGTCTTAGTCCGGCCATCCGGACACCCCCTAATCCAGGACTCCCTCAGTAGCCCC
>NC_041393.1:360496346-360598273 GCF_002162155.2 Triticum dicoccoides
CGTTAGTGAGCCGCCCATAAAAGAGACGGGGATTTAGATCCAATTCACACCATCTTCCCTCCACGAGTCTTCATCAGAGCGCCTCTGACAGAGATCCATTCCATCATGGCCAGTCGGTGCCGCTCCTCCTCTCGCCCCTCCAGCCCTCAGCCCGAAGATTGGGGGCGGTGTTCCGTCCCGCATAGCGAGTTAGTAGTGCTTCAGTCCAAGGGGCTTCTCCCCCCAGCATATACGGTCCCAGTTCGAGCCGGGATTGCCGCCTATAGCGGCGGAGAGCAGGCGGAGGGCGTCCCCAATCCCTCTCAAGGAGAGTGGGTATGCTTGGTCCCTTATTTTATGAGAGGACTAGGATTTCCAATTCATCTGTTTCTCTGAGGGTTGTTGGAGTTCTACGGCCTCCAGCTACATAACCTCACGCCCGCCTCCATTTTGCACATCGCGGGCTTCGTGGCCCTCTGCGAGCTGTTCTTGGGTGTCGAGGCCCATTTCACGTTGTGGAAGAGGTTGTTTTGCCTTGTGCCCCGTTCTCAGGAGGGGTCTATTTATCAGGTGGGCGGAGCCGAACTATGGCGCATCGCCGGGACCGGATATCTATCCGGTACCCCAAAGAGGGCGTCCGAAGACTGGCCCTCGGAGTGGTTTTATATAGATGGCGTCCCCCTTCCGGACCCTGTACGGATCGGCCTCCCCGAGTTCAATAATGCCCCGTTGAAGAAGCGCCTGAGTTGGCGCCCGCGGAACCCTCAGAGGGAAGCTGACAGG
The DNA here is from genome assembly GCF_002162155.2 of Triticum dicoccoides. Classification (NCBI taxonomy): domain Eukaryota; kingdom Viridiplantae; phylum Streptophyta; class Magnoliopsida; order Poales; family Poaceae; genus Triticum; species Triticum dicoccoides. The sequence continues at coordinate 360,497,109 of NC_041393.1, forward strand.
GACGTCCTGTACCTGATGAGCCAGATAAGGTTGTTGGCTCATTCCGGACTGACCATGATCAAGGTCATGGCCATATGCATTACGCGAGGGGTGCAGCCGCTTCAATACAGAGGCCACCCCATGTGGGATTTCAACGGGGAGGAAGATGCTACCCGGTGCGATCGCAAGGGGCCAGATTCGGTCGCCACTTTAACGAGAATCTTATCCGCTTTGTACAAGGCGGAAGAGGAAGAATTCCTCCGTGTCAACCCGGAAGGCGGATTCTCCACGTACAATCCACCTAGTTGGGTGAGCGGACACTTTCACTTGCCTATCCGCTTTTGAAATTACCGTAGTTGAGTACTTAGTCTAGTAATGTTTAAACGCAGGAGTTGCGCCAGGCTGTGAAGGAAATAAACAACCCTGCTCCACAACCCGAGGACCCAGAACGGTCCCTCGATCCGGACTCCCAAGAAGATCTGGACTTATGCGTGGAGTTGATTGATGGAGTATTTCATCAATTGAGCAAGGATAACTCCTTAGTGGCCATCACGGCGGCCGACCCGGACTACTTCCAGCCTCCAAGGTAACTAAGACCGAAGTCCCAGCATTCTCATGCTTTATCTTGCAGGCCGTAAACTAATAGCGTTTCGCAGGGTAAATCCTTGAGGCAGAAGGACGAGCCCACGGTGGGCAGCCAACAAGGGCCGCTGAATCCAGGGGGGCCAAAAAGAAGTGTGGACCAGATCGAGATTCCGGCGCAACGGTATGGTGTGCGAATTTAACGCCTAGGGTTTATGCCCTTGAGTCTTACTAATGCTCATGATTTTCTTAGAAAGAAGAAAGCCCGCCAGACTATGTCCGCCGGCCAAGGTTCGAGGTCGGGTCCAAAAGCGGAGGCGGACACGGGGCGCACCTTGGGTGCTCCTCCGACAGAGGATGCCGACGGGCTATCTGCCACCAATTCAGAGGTGGAGAGTGCCCTGAACCACAGGCGTCGCCGGACTGTTCTTCGTGACGCGTGTTTTTCCCCAGAGGCGTTGGACGCCTTTAATACAGGAGATGCGTATCTCTATGCTGCTCAAAATGGTCTAGCCAGAGCCACGGAGCAGTATGTGAAAGACATACAGGTGAGTAGAATTGAAGGTTATATATGTCAGTAGCCCCCGAGACTTGAAACAGTGAAGATAACTGTTTGAAGGATCATGTGCTATGAAGTGGCTTACAAAGAAGAATACGCAATTGTCCCAGGAGCTCAAAGAGTGCAAGGCCCAGCTCGAGGCCGCATTGGCCACTTCAGAAAATGTCGAGGGGACGCCAGCAGGTAATATATGCTTCGAAAGATAATTCCGTTTTGAAATGCGGCAGGCGTGCAACCCTGACGATAATAATACAGATGACGCCGGAGTAAATCCGGACAAGCAACAACCCCTACGCCAACTAAAGGCTAGCGAGAGCATGCTGACGAGGGTGAGGCAAGAGAAGAACAAGATTCAAGACGCCAATACCCAGCTGAAAGATATTCATATTCAGCTGTCTTCTGCCGTGAAGGAGAATCGGCGACTTCGACGCGGCATTTTTAGTAAGTTCTTGAACGAATCTTCGAAAAAAGAATTCAGCGAGGAAGTCAATTGACAGAGCTATGTCTGTAGGTCTGCTGACAGGTCATCCAGCGGAGGAAATGCCCAGTTCAATAGGAGACCTTCTTCCCGAGCTGTTGCAACTACACGAACGAGTTCGGCAGGCAATGCAAAGCATCATCCAGGCTATGTGGCCATCCCTCTCCGTGCCCGAAGGCCTTGAGGAGATTACAAAGAAGCTGGAGGGAGTGTGGCAGCGCTTCTGGTTGTGGAAGATATCGGCTTGCCGTCAAGGTGCCAGGGAGGCCTGGGCCATGGTGAAGACTCGGTACACGAAGGCTGACCCAAGCCCCATGCCCGAGGTCGGCCCTATAGGTCCGGACGGAAATGAGATCCCAGTCAGCTTAGCATATGGCCAGGTGGAGCTGGCTGCAAAGTATTCCCAACAGGATTGTAAATTAGACCGCCTGTTGGATGGTATTGAAGAAGAATATGCCGAGTCAGATTGACTCTGTAATTTAAAATGACATAAAAAATGCCTTCTAGCCGGATTGTAGATTGTTTGTCATTGCGGACCTTTTCGCTTCGACCTCTGGAGCCTATAGTCCAGAGTATGTCCGAATACCCTCTCGATTATGTAAGAACCGGGGCATGGATGGAGACAAGGCGTAGCGGTCATAAGTGCTTTAGCAGACAAGTGCCCAACTAGTTATGTTATATTACATGGTTAGTAAGAAACATCTTCCAGGGAGAATAGTTCCGTTAGGGGTTCCTTTCCCTGGGAGGCATGCCCTAAAGTGCATGTCCGAACTGCCAGAAAGAGCAGAAAAGCATCTGGGGGCAAATGAATAAATACGAAAGATCATCTTTCAGTTCACCGACCGAGTATTCCCTTAAGAACGCTAGCTTTCGGCTTCACCCAGTCTGAGGTACACATCCGGCTGACCCGACAGTAACAATCACAGAGGTGCTCCCTTTACCACCTAGCCGAACGAACGAGAACGTAGGGGTAAGCACAGGAGCCAGGCAACCCATCTTGGCCAAAACTTAAGTCATATCGATGTATATAATGGTGTATAAAAGGTTCATGCGGAAGCATCACACATGTTTTGGGCATGAGGCCCGTTTTATATAAACTTCTTGGTAAAGAAGCCCCCAGGTATTATGAGCGCAGGTAGCGCGTCGGGTATGTGCGAACAATGCACATGCAAGCCCCTAAGGGCTTGGGAGAAGAAAAAGGGTAGGGAGAAGGAACAAAATCCCAGACTGCCAATAAAAAATAAAAACAAAAAATAAAACAAAGGGACAGAGGAAGGAAACGAACACGGAGTCGGGCGCTAGGCGTAGAATCTTCGTAGGCGTGCTGCGTTCCATGGGTTTGGCTCGAGTCGGTTATCCGATGGGTTTCGCAGACGGTACGCTCCGCCGGTCAGTACATGGTCGATTATGAAGGGGCCCTCCCATTTGGGCTTTAATTTATCCTTTTTCTTGTCCGTCAGGCGTAGAACTAGTTCGCCAACGTTATAGGTTTTGGCCCATACTTCTCTGCTTTGGTATCTTCGAGCCTGCTGTTGATCGAATGTGGAACGAGCTTTTGCCACGTCGCGCTCCTCTTCCAATGCGTCCAAGCTGTCCTGCCGATCGAGCTCAGCTTCTCTTTCTTCGTACATGCGCACTCGAGGTGAGTCATGGATTATGTCGCATGGCAGTGCTGCCTCTGCACCGTATACCATAAAAAATGGTGTGAATCCGGTAGTGCGATTCGGCATGGTCCGCAGCCCCCAGAGTACGGAGTCAAGCTCCTCTACCCAGTGCGTGTTAGATTCCTTGAGGGATCGCACTAGTCTGGGTTTGATGCCGCTCATAATGAGACCGTTGGCCCGTTCGACTTGATCGTTAGTTTGAGGGTGATAGATTGAAGCATAGTCGAGCTTGATGCCCATGTTTTGGCACCAAAGTTTGACTTCATCAGCCGTGAAGTTTGTGCCGTTGTCGGTTATGATGCTGTGGGGACGCCGTAACGGTGTACGACCCCGGATATGAAGTCTATCACTGGTCCAGATTCGGCCGTCTTTACAGGCTTGGCTTCTATCCATTTGGTGAATTTGTCCACCATGACCAGTAGATATTTTTTCTTGTGGGTTCCTCCTTTAAGGGGCCCGACCATGTCAAGCCCCCAGACCGCGAAAGGCCAGGTAATGGGTATAGTTTGTAGGGCGGTAGGCGGCAAGTGGCTTTAGTTGGCGAATAACTGGTAACCAACACATCGTTGCACTAAGTCCTGAGCGTCTACCCGAGCCGTTGGCCAATAAAATCCGGTACAGAAGGCCTTGCTTACAAGGGCCCGGGCTGCGATGTGGTGCCGCCGAGTCCGGCATGAATTTCAGCCAAAAGATCTCGCCCTTCCTCTTCGGAGATACACCTTTGAAGGACTCCGGTTGTGCTTTTCTTGTAAAGCTCTCCCTCGTGGACTTCGTAGGCTTTAGATCACCGCACTATGCAGCGGGCCTCGTTTTGGTCCTCGGGAAGTTCCTGCCTAGTTAGGTAGGCTAGGAATGGTTCTGTCCAAGGGGCAATGACTGCCATTATTGCATGGGTTGATGGTGTTGTTTCATTGGCGGAGCCCCCAACTGTGTCAGAATGTTCGGTGAGGGGCAGTGTAGTTGTGTCCGGGCTATTGTTTTCGGATTCTCCTTCCCATGATACGGATGGCTTGAACAGCCTTTCTAGGAAGATGTTGGGAGGGACGGCCTCGCGCTTGGCGCCAATGCGTGCCAACATGTCTGCTGCTTGGTTATTTTCGCCGGATATGTGATGAAATTCAAGTCTCTCAAACCGAGCTGACATCCTTAAGATGGTGTTGCAGTAAGCTACCATTTTCGGATCCTTGGCGTCGAAGTCTCCATTTATTTCGGATATTGCGAGGTTTGAATCCCCGTGGACCTCTAGGCGCTGAATGCCCATGGAGACTACCATCCGGAGGCCATGTAAAAGGGCCTTGTATTCGGCTGCGTTGTTGGAATCCGTGTACATTATCTAAAGTACGTATTGGACTGTGTCTCCAGTTGGGGACGTCAGAACGACGCCAGCCCCCAGGCCAGCCAACATTTTGGAGCCGTCGAAGTGCATGATCCAGTTGGAGTACGCGCCATACTCTTTAGGGAGTTCGGCTTCAGTCCATTCGGCGATGAAGTCGGCCAGAACCTGCGACTTAATAGCTCGCCTTGGCTTGTAGGTTATGTCGAACGGGAGGAGCTCGATGGCCCATTTGGCAATCCGGCCCGTTGCATTGCGGTTGTTTATAATATCATTAAGGGGTACTTCGGATGCCACTGTTATGGAGCACTCTTGAAAGTAGTGTCACAGCTTCTGGGATGCCATGAACACCACGTACGCTATCTTTTGATAATGCGGGTACCGTGACTTGCATGGAGTTAGTACAGTGGATACGTAGTACACTGGTTTTTGGAGGGGGAACTTGTGTCCGTCCGCTTCTCGTTCGACGACGAGCACCGCGCTTACAACTTGATGGGTTGCCGCGATGTATAATAGCATTGGTTCGCCCGTGTTGGACGCGGCCAGGACCGGATTTGTTGCCAATATGGCTTTTATTTCTTCGAGTCCGGCCGTGGCGGCATCCGTCCACTCGAAGTGGTCGATGCGTCGCAGGAGGCGATAGAGGGGTAATGCCTTTTCTCCTAAGCGGGAGATAAAGCGGCTTAGAGCCGCCACGCATCCTGTCAATTTTTGTATTTGTTTGAGGTCCTTTGGGGTATCCAATTGTGACAGAGCTCGGATCTTGGCTGGGTTTGCTTCAATTCCTCTACCGGATACGATGAAGCCCAAGAGCTTTCCGGCTGGTACGCCGAAAACGCATTTTTCCGGGTTGAGCTTAATGCCATATGTTCGGAGATTGTCGAACGTGAGCCTCCAGTCGTCTACTAGAGTATCGACGTGTTTTGTTTTGACGACCACGTCATCTACATATGCTTCAAGTGTTTTGCTGATCTGGTTGGCCAGACATGTCTGAATCATGCGCTGATATGTTGCGCCGGCGTTTTTTGAGCCCGAAGGGCATCGTGTTGAAGCAGAATGGGTCGTATGGGGTGATGAATGCCGTTGCGCCTTGGTCTGACTCTGCCATCTTGATTTGGTGGTAGCCAGAGTATGCATCGAGGAAACACAATGAGTCGTGTCCTGCGGTGGCGTCGATGATTTGATCAATTCGGGGGAGTGGGAAAGGGTCCTTTGGATAGGCCTTATTTAGGTCTTTGAAATCGACACATATGCGCCAAGATTTGTCCTTCTTTGGTACCATCACCAGGTTTGCTAGCCAGTCCGGATGTTTTATGTCTCTGATGAATCCGGCTTCCAGCAGTTTTGCTAGGTCCTCTCCCATGGCTTGTTTCTTGGGTTCGGAAAAACGCCGTAGAGTCTGCTTGACAGGTTTAAACCCTTTTAGGATGTTCAGGCTGTGCTCAGCCAGCCTGCGTGGGATTCCTGGCATATCTGAGGGGTGCCAGTCAAAAATGTCCCAATTTTCTCGCAGGAAGTCTCTGAGTGCGGCGTCTACATCGGGTTTTAGTTGTGCCCCGATGGAGGCCGTTTTTGTAGGGTCCGTTGGATGGACTTGGAATTTGACTATTTCGTCCGCTGGTTTAAAAGAGGTGGACTTGGATCTCTTGTCTAGTATCACATCGTCCCTGTCCACCGTAGAGCGCAACTTAGTTAGTTCCTCGGCCGCTAGGGCCTTGGATAATGCCTCCAGAGCTAGTGCGGCTGTCTTGTTTTCAGCGTGGAGCGCTATGTCCGGATCACTTGCGAGAGTGATGATTCCGTTGGGTCCGGGCATTTTGAGCTTCATGTACCCGTAATGGGTTATGGCTTGGAAAATTGTAAATGCTTCTCGCCCTAGCAGAGCGTGGTATCCGCTGCTGAACGGGGCCACTTGAAACATGACCTCCTCAGATCAGTAATTATCCGGCGTGTCGAACACCACATCCAGTGTGATTTTTCCTGAACAGCATGCTTCCCGGCTTGGAATTATTCCTCTAAAAGTTGTGTTGCTTCGCTCAATGCGGCTTCAGTCAATTTCCATTTTTCGTATGGTTTCCTCTTAGATGAGGTTGAGTCCGCTGTCGCTGTCCATGAGTACCTTTGTTAGTCGGAAGCCGTCCACCATCGGACTGAGGACCAATCCGGCTGGTGCTCGGGCTGTCCGAAATTTAGGTTCGTCACTGGCATTAAAGGTGATAGCCGTGTCACTCCATGGGTTTATTGTTGCTACTTGGTAGACTTCGGCAAGGTTGCGGAGCGTTCGTTTCCTTGCATTGTTTGATGTGAAGGTCTCAAAGACTGTCGACATCATACTGGGGAGGTACTCTTCGGGTGCTAGAGTTAAAAGCTCCTCGCCACTTCGGGCCACCTGCTGTAGTATCCAACATGCTCTAAGGCTGTGCGTTGGTGTGGCTTCCCCTGAATTATGAATTTTACAGGGTCCATTGAGCCATCCTTCCAGTACGGTGCCATACACTGTAGAGGGTTTTTGTTTTTTGATGTTTGGCTCAGATGCCTGGCGATAATGCGCCCTTTTGTTTCGGACTCGTGTTGTATTCGGGGCCGGATTGTCCCAGAATTTATCTTCGGTTTTCCGAACGCTCCCAGTCGCACACTACTTTCGTACTATGGATGTCAAGTCGGCGAATCGTGTAATTTCGCGGTGACTTATGGCATTGAGGGTTCCGATGTCCGTGCAGTTGTTACAAAAGAGTGAAATTGCTTCTTTCTCGCGGCAGTCCTTTATGCTGTTCATAACCAGGAGGAATCTGGCCCAGTAGTGGTGTACTGTTTCACCGGGCTCTTGTCGTATTAGGGATAAATCCCGCATAGTTGGGTGGGCGGGTGGAATAAAATCCGGAACCCTGCATGATGTAAAATTCAGGGGCCAAGCGGTTTCCGAATTCGGAAGCTTGCTTTCTTGGACATTATTCAATGAATCGGGCCTGCTGCCTGACTTAGGTTCAGGGTTTGGGAGACATCCTCCCCTCCGCAGGTGTCCGGCTTGGAGGGATCGGGAATCCGGATACATCTGGTCCTTAGGGCGGGCAAAGACTCGCCGCATTGTTCTTCCACCACTTCGACGTGATGGGTGACCTGGGGAGAGTCAATCTCTCTCTGATCGGGTTTAAGCCCAATCTGGCCGTAATTTGTAGCGACTCCCAGGGCCGCGATGCGGTCCAAGAGCTCGTTCAGGGAGAGGATCTCCGTCGGATCTAACTGCTCGGCAAGCTCCGAGCTGATGTGAAGATTGCCTTCGATGGCCCGAGAGGTCATCGTCGACGCGGCGGCCGGACAGGCGGCCATCAAAAACCTGCCTAGCCGGAGAGTTTGGCCGACAGCCAAAGCTCCTTTAGCAACGATGCCGTCTTTAAAGACGGGATGCGGCATCCTTTCTGATGGTGACGACACATCGGAACTCTCAATCAAAGCACCAATGTCGGTGTCAAAACTGGCGGATCTCGGGTAGGGGGTCCCGAACTGTGCGTCTAGGCGGATGGTAACAGGAGACAAGGGACACGATGTTTTTCCCCAGGTTCGGGCCCTCTCGATGGAGGTAAAACCCTACTCCTGCTTGATTAATATTGATGATATTGGTAGTACAAGAGTAGATCTACCACGAGATCGGAGTGGCTAAACCCTAGAAGCTAGCCTATGGTATGATTGTTGTTCGTCCTATGGGACTAAAACTCTCTGGTTTATATAGACACCGGAGAGGGCTAGGGTTACACAAGTCGGTTACAATGGGAGGAGATCTTCATATCGTATCGCTAAGCTTGCCTTCCACACCAAGGAAAGTCCCATACAGACACGAGACGGAGTCTTCAATCTTGTATCTTCATAGTCCAGGAGTCCGACCAAAGGTCTTAGTCCGGCCATCCGGACACCCCCTAATCCAGGACTCCCTCACCCTCCACTTCAAGCTGGTGGAGGCCGACGCTCTCTCCATGAAGATCTTCGGGCCTGCAGGCAATCATGGAGGGTGCTACACAGAGAGCTTGAGCGATGAAGGAAGCTTTCTATCGAGCGACATCGATGAGGAGGACACAGACGGTGAAGATGGCGATGGCGAGCCCCGGTTGTCATGTCCAAAGAGGACATCTCAGACTCCAGCTGAACATTGGAAACACCTTTATCACCAGCTGAGCAGTGATAGTACCACCATCTATAGCTGGACCCCGGCAGAGAAGCTTATTGGGGGGTGCTTTACCTAGTCGCCACCGCCACCTCCAGCTGACCTGCAAGGCTCGTGGACTTTGGCTTTGTCTTCCCTGTCGGGGTTCCTGTCGAGCCATGTCCCTCTAGTCCTAGCGGGGCTGACTAGGGCATCGCCTAGGCCCTCCTTTTCCTATCTTCTCACTTGATGTAAACCCTAGGAGGAGAGAGACAAGAAAGGCATTACCGAGCACTTTTCATTTTTTCTTCAAAAATTTGTATGATATCCGATGTGCTCAGATAAATAAAAAGAAATCATCATTCTTGTTTTGTCTCCACCCTCGTACGTTTTTTTCAGTACCCTATGATGTTTGGCAACCCACCGGGGAGCAACCACCGGCAAGGTAACTTGTCGGCCTCGAATGCAGCTTGCATAGATTCCATTGAGTGAACTCAAGGCAGAACTAGATCACAAGAACGAGACGCAACAAGATTCCTTAGCATGCAGGTTTTTTGTATGAGTACAAATATGTGCAAGGGAAATTTCTAACTTATATTTCTTTGTTGTACCCCTTATCATATGAAATGACATGAGCCACGAACCCAACATTCCACCTTCATCCCTCCCCGGGAAACCCGTACGTGAGGAATCCTTTTGCATTTTAGGAAAACAGGAAGGATAAGCATAGTAACGTGGATACCCTTGGTGGTATGTTAGTCATTCTATTCAATCAAAGTGTTATCACACTACACATGCATTAGTATGTAAGAAAATTTGCATGATTTCTCATGGAGCACTTTGGCATTATTCAGATATGCGCCAGGTCTGCACCTGGCTTTGTACAAAGGGTTACAAGTCACGGGGACTATGCTTGTACAAAAGAGGTTGCCGGGGCAAGGCCCGGCAACCGCGCCTTATGGGTATAACTTGCGAAGATGCTCAATATTCCATGAGTTTTGCACAAAAATGCCATCTTCGGTCTCCAGAAGGACTACTACAGGTATGTTGATCTATACTACCCGGTAAGGGCCCTCCCATTTCGGTGTTATCTTATTTGTTCCCTTGGCGGATTAAACAAGCCTAAGGACAAGGTCGCCTTCCAAGGCTCCGGGTGTGAACCTTGTGGCTATGATAGTGGTGCAAGCCTTGCTGGTACCGTACAACATGCACAATAGCCCGAGGAAGATCTTCCTCGAGAAGCATGACATCATCATGCCATTGCTACTGTTGAGCTACTTCATCGTAGGCAAGTACTCGAGGTGACCCTTATATGGGTTCTGTGGGGAGCACCGCTTCTGCACCATAGACTAGGGAGAAGGGTTATTGGCCAGTACCTTGATTAGGTGTCGTCCAGAGTGACCAAAGAACCACCGACAAGTCATCAGTCCACTACCTCCAGCACTTGTGCAGCTTGTCAAAAGTTCTCATCTTGAGTCCGTGCAACACTTTAGCATTTGTCCTCTCTACTTGTTGGTTACTCCTTGGATGAGCAACGGAGGTAAAGCAAACCTTGTTTCCAAGGCTCTGGATGTATTGCATGAAGGTGCGGCTCATAAATTGTGTGCCATTATCGGTGATGACTCTGTCGGAAACTCGAACTTAGAAAACCAATCCTTTGAAGAACTTGACGGCCGATTGTGCAGTCACCTTCCTCACTGGCTCTACCTCAGGCCACTTTGTGCTTGTTGATGGCGACGTACAAGAACTCAAAGCCCCTGGTAGCATGGGGGCAGGGGCCCAAAATATTGAGTCCCCAGACCGAGAAATGCCAAGAGAGAGGGATTGTCTAAAGGGCTTGAGCTGGTTGATGTATGCTCTTCGAATGGAAGTGGCATGCTTCACATCTTGTTACTAGCTCGGTTGCATCCCAGAGGGTAGTGGGCCAATAAAAACCTTGCCGGAAGGCTTTCCTCACAAGGGCTCCTGCTCCTATATAGGAACCACACATGCCTCCATGTATCTCTGCCAACAACTTCAGCCCATCTTCTTGGGAAATGCACCTCAATGTCACTCTGTTTGGTCTTTTTCTGCATGGGATTTCATCCACAAATTGATACAAACTTGATTCGTGGGCTACTTTTTTAGCTTGCTATTGTTCCTCAAGAAGTTCTCCTATTTGGAGAAACTGAACTATCTGTTGGGCCCATGCCGGAGCCTGAGGCTCGATAAGGACTAAAGGCATTTCTTTGGCCGCAGGAGCGCTAACCTCGATGGCAAGAATCTGAGACTCTGCTTGAGGCTGCTGCTCATTGGTAAGCACATCATCTTTCCCGGCAACATCCTTGCCGGCGGCTTCAGGGAGCTCTACTGAAAGGTATTTGCGGGTACTTAGCTTTCTTCTTTTCTTGGCTCTCGTCGATGGGGTGACTGTTGGATGATTTAAATGGAGCACAAAAGTTCTTGGTTCCACGAGAAGTTCTTGGGACAATTTGACAGTTGACCAGTGATGTTGTTTTCCGCACGAGGGATGTGCTCTGTTTGCAAACTGTCAAAGTGTTCTTCCAATTTTCACACTTCACCCAAATATGCCTCAATCAACGAGCTCTCGTAGTCCTTGTTCACCTGTTTTCCTACAAGTTGTGAATCCCCTTGAACGATCAACTACTTGATCCCCAACTCTACTGCAATTCTAAGGCCGGCGAGGAGTCCCTCGCATTCCGCAGTATTGTTGGTTGCTTCCTCCTGGTGAAAGTGCATTTCAACCACGTACTTGAGATGCTTTCCGGTGGGTGCAACAAGCAGCACTCTGGCACCGGCGCCTTGAAGCGAGAAAACACTGTTAAAGTAGATGACCCAATTCTTCTCAGTTTCCTTACAAGGGAGAGTTGATATAGGGATCTTGTCATCATGTGTTGGCGTCGACTCCGCAATGAACTCTGCTAGTGCTCTGCTCTGAATGCTTGATGCACTTTCAAACTTGAGTGCAAAACTTGATAGCTCAAGTGCCCACTCCACTACCCAGCCGGTTGCCTCTGGATTCCTTAGAATGTGTTGCAATGGGAAGCGAGTGACTACCGTAATCTGATGAGATTTGAAGTAGTGATGCAGCTTCCTTGAGGCCATAAGTAGGCCAAAAAGCAACTTATGTGTGCTTGAACACCTTGGTCTAGCCCTGTGCAAGTGGGAGCTAACAAAGTATACAGGTTGCTGCACCACTTTCTTCCTTGGCACTATCTGTTGATCGGCTATCTCTTATTACACTATCTTTGCTCCACCAGTGCCAGGGTCTGTCAGGAAGGATTCTGCTCTATCAAGGGGCGGCTTTACTACCATCATCTCTTCATCACAAGCTTCTCTTTGCACAACCAGTGCAGCTCTAACCACCTGGTTCATTGCCGCTAAGTGTAGCAGGAACGACATGTATGGCCTAGGCGCAACTAGGGTTGCCGTGGAGGACAAGTATCTTTTCAGATCTTGCAGTGCAGCCTTCGATTCCAGGGTCCATTTCACTGGACCTGCCTTTTTCAATATCTTGAAAAATAATAGGTCGCGCCTAGCAAATCTTGAAATGAACCTACTTAGAGCCGTGACTCATCCGGCAAGGCGTTGCACATCCTTGACGGTCTTAGGTGCCTGAATCTTCTCAATGGCCTTGATCTTGTTGGGTTAGCTTCGACCCCACGCCGAGATTTGAAAAACCAGAGAAGTTTGCCAGATGGGACACCGAACACGCACTTCTCGAGGTTAAGCTTCATCTTAATCTTGCGCAATTTGCGAACGTCTCCTCTAAATCTTTAACGGGGGTTGATCTATCTTTTGTCTTGACCACTATGTCATCCATATAAGCTTCCACGTTCCTACGCAACTGTGCCTCAAAACCGATCTGAACTGCCCTTGCAAACGCTGAACAAGCACTCTTTAGTCCGAAAGGCATGCATACAAGAAATGAGAGCAATTCACATCCAAAAGTGGAGCCCCGCCATCTTCAGGGTATTGTAGGCATAGTGAGACGCTGCCATGAATTTTGCCAAAGCTGGGCAGTGGAGAATCCCATTAAATGGCAAGGGGATCTCAACAACATCGAACACAATCTTCTCGGTCCTGTAATTGAGTTCCCCGCCAAATGTCATTCACAACGTAATTTTTCCCTTTGGTTGGCTTCTTCTCGGGTTGATTCCTTGGAAAGTCCCGCTCTTTTTGAGCTCCTCCTCAGGAATCTACAGCCTCTCAATAACCTTGTGGGAGGTCAAGTTCAAGCCGGCCCCACCGTTAACTAGTATTTTCATGACCTTGAGGTTGTGTATTGCTGGTGAGACCAACAACAGCAAACATCCAACCATTGTCATGCGATCAGGGTGGTCCTCAGCATCCAAAATAATTGGTGTGTGAGACCACTTGAGGGGCCTTTGAGCTTCTGCTATTAGTTCAGCCGCATTGACCTCACACGCCCATTGCTTGACCTGGCGGTGAGAGGAGTGCAGAGATGCACCTTCGTCAATGCACATGGCTTCGGTTGCATTCTGGAACTCCGGCTCACTTGACTCGTCATCATCCTATCCTCACTCTCTTCGTCTTCCCCTTTTTTTTCTCTGTCCCTAGCGGGCTTTTCTTTCCACTTAGTGGTATTACTGCAGCGTCCACCTCGGCCACCATGTCCCTTCTTGTCGGATCCGTCTATACCATCCTGGCCCTTCTCCTTGTCCCGCTTCTCATATTCAGTCTTCTGTTTCTCGACTAGTTGTTCAACTTTGTGGCACTCCTGGAGGTCGTGACCCTTGGTACGGTGGATTTTCAAGTACGTGCCATCGGATTTGCCAGTCTTTTCTCCTACCATGACAACTGGCAATCACCGCATGCGGCTGCTTCCTTGCCAGTTCCTTCCGCCTTTGTTTTCTTGGCGGGCCTAGAATCACTGCATCCTTCTAACGCCCTAACCGATTTTCCCTTGGATTTTATGTTGCGCGTCCGACGCTTCTTCCCCGGGGCGGCGGCATCATCGTCATCCGAATCGACTTGAATGCCGGCATCCTCCCCGGGAAGCCTTCTCCCTTCTTTAGCCTGTGCACACTTGTCTACCAACATGTAGAACTAGTTGATGGTCTTCTGCAGTCGTACGTACATTTTCTGCCACATCTTACGATTGCGCATGTTCGTGTGGAATGGAGCAATCATAGCTCTCGGGTGTAATCGGGAATGCTCTGATGTACACGACAGATCTTCTCCTTCCTTTTGCGGGATCACTTGCAAGTCACTTGCAACCTGTGACCCTTCTGGCCTCCGGTGAAAGCGCCATAGAACTCGTTGCAAACATCTGACCACGAGGAAATGGAGTTCTCCGGCAAGTTCATACACAGGCTTGCACATTGGGTTTGAGCACCAATGGGAAGTAGTTGGCCAAAATCTTTTCATCGCTTCCCTTGGCAGGCTGCACAGCGATCATGTAAATGCCTAAGAACTCTACCGGGTTCAGCTTGCTGTCGTACTTTTCCTGTACTTCAGGCTTGAACGCGTGGAAAGACGGCCAGAGGACTTTCCATAGCTCGCGTCTGGATGCAGGGCACCTGACCTTGTAAGGCAGGTACCCGCCAATATGGCCACTGGCTCGTCGACGATTGGGCCATTGCATTTGTCTGATTGATGGCGCGCCTCCCAGCGTTGTTGGATGGTGGTGCGGGCATCTTCTGCTTACCTCTCCAACATCACTTGCCACTGATTTTGCTACGTCCGCGGGTCTGAGGAGGCCATCAACATGTGGTCGGGTTGTGCATCCCGCCGAGTCCTCTACGATTGCCCATGATGCTGCTGGGGTTGTTGCCGTGGAGGTGATTGCACTGTTGGTGCACCGCCTACCACACGACCGACAGTTTGAGCCACGGTCATGGTTGGCGGGCACCCCGAGGCTTCCTGATAGAGGCGAGGGTCCCCATCTTTTTATGAGATGATAACTATCGATTTGGTGGAGCCAACTTTGACGATCAGACTACAAACATGCACAATGTTGTGCCTTAGCAATCGCTAAACCGATCTCCTGATGTTACTGATGATGCTGGAAGCATGATCAACCTGACCACGAAGGTCTATTCCTCCATGCAATCAAAGAACAAGCAAGAATATGATAATGCAATCTGAATATTGCGAATATAAGTGAAGTATTAATAAAGGTGGGCATCCGAAAGCGGTCTTGGTCTCGTCGTTGGACACAAACGAAGTACACGAAGTTGCAATGGCTAACTTTTAACTAAACAAATCCCAAGTCTAAAGGATGCCTTAAGGGCTTTATTTATAGGGGAAAAGAGAGGGGATTCTGTCCACCCTTGGCAAGGTGGGACTAAAACAGCTCCTGAGTCATTTCTTCTATAAGACGGACATTAAAATAGCCTATGAAGTAGTATTTCGAAATTACATGGGTCTGGCCCACAAATAAGGTGGAGCAACACCAATAATAAGCTATGGATGGAATTTATCAAAGACCATTGATAACCCACAAGTGTAGGGGATCGCAACAGCTTTCGAGGGTGAAGTACAACCCAAATTTATTGATTCGACACAATGGGAGCCAAAGAATATTCTTGAGTATTGACAGTTGAGTTGTCAATTCAACCACACCTGGATAACTTAGTATCTGCAGCAAGGTATTTAGTAGCAAAGTAGTATGATAATAATGGTAATCGTAGCAAAAGTAAAGATAAATGTTTTTGGATTTTTGTAGCAGTTGTAACAGTAGCAACGGAAAAGTAAATAAGCAAAGAACAATATGTGAAAAGCTCGTAGGCAATGGATCAGTGATGGATAATTATGCCAGATGTGATTCCTCATGTAATAGCTATAACATAGGGTGTCACAGAACTAGCTCCAGTTCATCAATGTAATGTAGGCATGTATTCCGTAAATAGTCATACGTGCTTATGGAAAAGAACTTGCATGACATCTTTTGTCCTACCCTCCCGAGGTAGCGGGGTCCTAGTGGAAACTAAGGGATATTAAGGCCTCCTTTTAATAGAGAATCGGACCAAAGCATTAACACATAGTGAATACATGAACTCCTGAAACTACGGTCATCACCGAGAAGTATCCTGATTATTGTCACTTCGGGGCTGTCGGATCATAACACATAATAGGTCACTATAGACTTGCAAGATAGGATCAAGAACACACATATATTCATGAAAACATAATAGGTTCAGATCTAAAATCATGGCACTCGGGCCCTAGTGACAAGCATTAAGCATAGCAAAGTCATAGCAACATCAATCTCAGAACATAGTGGATACTAGGGATCAAACCCTAACAAAACTAACTTGATTACATGGTAAATCTCATCCAACCCATCACCGTCCAGCAAGCCTACGATGGAATTACTCACGCATGGCGGTGAGCATCATGAAATTGGTGATGGAGGATGGTTGATGATGACGACGGCGACGAAACCCCCTCTGCGGAGGCCCGAACAGATTCCAGATCAGCCCTCCCGAGAGAGATTAGGGCTTGGCGGCGGCTCCGTGTCGTAAAACGCGATGAAGCTTTCTCCTTGATTTTTTTCTCCCCGAACGTGAATATATGGAGTTGGAGTTGAGGTCGGTGGAGGTTCAGAGGGGCTGCGAGATAGGAGGGCGCGCCCTAGGGGTGGTGCGCCCCCCTGTCTCGTGGACAGCCTGTGGGCCCCCTGGTGTATTTCTTTCGCTCGGAAATTCTTATTAATTCCAAAAAGTGCCTCCGTGGATTTTCAGGACATTCCAAGAACTTTTATTTTCTACACATAAAACAACATCATGGCAGATCTGCTGAAACCAGCATCACTCCGGGTTAGTTTCATTCAAATCATGCAAGTTAGAGTCCAAAACAAGGGCAAAAGTGTTTGGAAAAGTAGATACGTTGGAGACGTATCAACTCCCCCAAGCTTAAACCTTTGCTTGTCCTCAAGCAATTCAGTTGATAAACTGAAAATGATAAAGAAAAACTTTTGCAAACTCTGTTTGCTCTTGTTGTTGTAACCATGAAAAGCCATCATTCAGGTTCAGCAAATAATATGAACTAACCATACTAACAATAACACCTAGGTCTCACAATTACTCATATCAATAGCATAATCAGCTAGCGAGCCATAATAATAAAACTCGGATGACAACACTTTCTCAAAATAATTATAACACGATATAACAAACTGGTATCTCGCTAGCCCTTTCTGAGACCGCAAAACATAAATGCAGAGCACCTTTAAAGATCAAGGACTGACTAAACATTGTAATTTATGGTAAAAGAGATTCAGTCAAGTCATACCCAATATAAACGAATAGTAATGAATGCAAATGACAGTGTGCTCTCCAACGGGTGCTTTTTAATAAGAACAGTGATGACTCAACATAAAAGTAAATAGATAGGCCCTTCACAGAGGGAATCAGGGATTTGTAGTGGTGCCAGAGCTCGATTTTAGAAAAGAGATTGAATAACATTTTGAGCGGCATACTTTCACTGTCAATGCAACAACTATGAGATGGTTGTATCTTCCATACTACATGCATTATAGGCAGTTCCCAAACAGAATGGTAAAGGTTTATACTCCCCCAACCACCAACAAGCATCAATCCATGGCTTGCTCGAAACAACGAGTGCCTCCAACTAACAACAACCCTGGGGGAGTTTTGTTTAATTATTTTCATTTGCTTTGATCTTTTTGGATCATGGGACTGGGCATCCCGGTTACCGGCCCTTTCTCGTGAATGAGGAGCGGAGTCCACTCCTCATGAGAATAAGCCACCTAGCATGGAAGATATAGGCAGCCCTAATTTTAACATGAGCTGCACGAGCATACAAAATATAATTTCATTTGAATGTTTGGAGTTTGGCACATACAAATTTACTTGGAACGGCAGGTAAATACCGCATATAGGAAGATATGGTGGACTCATATGGAAAAACTTTGGCGTTTAAGGAGTTTGGATACACAAGCAGTATTCCCGCTTAGTACAGGTGAAGGCTTGCAAAAGACTGGGAAGCGACCAACTGAGAGAGGGACAATAGTCATAAACATGCATCAAAATTCATTTACACCGAGTACAAGCATGAGTAGGATATAATCTACCTTGAACATAAATATCGTGAAGGCTATGTTCATTTGATTCAACTACATGCGTGAACATGTGCCAAGTCGACTCACTCAATTCATTTAAAGGAGGATACCATCCCATCATACCACATCATAATCATTCTAATAGAATGTTGGCACGCAAGGTAAACCATTATAACTCATAGCTAATCAAGCATGGCACAAGCAACTATAATCTCTAAATGTAATTGCAAATATGTTTACTTCATAATAGCTGACTCGGAAATGATGAGTTCATCATATTTACAAAAACATGAGAGGTCGAGTTCATACCAGCTTTTGTCATCCCAATAAGTCCATCGTATATCGTCATTATTGCCTTTCACTTGCACGACCGAACGATCTGTATAATAATAAGAGTGCACATGCATTGGACTAAGATGGAATCTGCAAGCATTCAACTCAAAAGAGAAGACAAGTAATATGGGCTCTAAATTAAATAAACAATCATGCATATGAGAGCCACTAAGCATTTTCAATATGGTCTTCTCGACCCCCAAAAGAAAGAAAAGAAAATAACACTATTTACACGGGAAAGCTCCCGACAAGTAAGAAGAAGAACTAGAAATCTTTTTGGGTTTTCATTTTAATTCTACTACAAGCATGGAAATTAAACTAACTAATTTTTTTTGGTTTTTCTTAAGGTTTATCAAGCACACAAGAAGAAAACTAGAAAAAGAAATTTAAACTAGCATGGATAATACAATGAAAGAGTAAGAGCATCGACGTCTAGTGTGTGAACATGAATGTAAAGTCGGTGAGAAATACGTACTCCCCCAAGCTTAGGCTTTTGGCCTAAGTTGGTCTAGTACCAAGGACCGCCGCTGTTCTACCTGGTGTAATGGGAGGTGTAATGAGGATACCACTGGATGGTCATCTCTGGATCCCACTGGGTAGATGATGCACGATAAGGGTCCAGTTCAGGTTCCGGCTCAGGTTCAGGTTCTAGAGTAAAAGCTTGGGCTCAATGATTGTTCACCGCTTCCAGTGTGACAAGAAAATTTTCTACAAGCAAATCAAACAACAGAGGCACAGGCAAAAAAATAATCTCAAAATGTTTCTTATTGAATCTAAGTTTATACAAGAGCATCCTATCTTCGTTGTCAACGATAAACTTGTGTGCTACCATGCTCTTGTAATTTAAAATGTGAGGAGGCAATGTTGTCTCCTCTTCCTCATAGTGCCTAATGGGTATCTAAAAATGTCTAGCAAGACGTGCAGCATAGATACCTCAAAAATGGGGCCTTTTGTACGATTCAGGGCTAGCCGTTTAGCAATGACGGCACCCATACTAAAAGTATTGTCTCCAAGCAAGGCATGTTGAAGAATGATAATATCAGGAACACTTAAGTTTCCACTATTTCCACGACCAATCAAGCATCTACTAGCAAATATGGCAAAGTAGCGTAAAACAGGAAAGTGTATGCTAAAGACTTTTGCTTTGGAACCCTTCTTTGGCTCCTCTACAGCTATAGTGTTAACAAAGCCATCCACATCTTTACGATGGGGTTCCTCTAATTCGCCCTCATAAGGTATCCTACACACCGCGCAAAAATTACGTAAAGACATTTCTCTGAATTCATCATATAAATGAAATGATACTGCAGGAGGTGACTTCTTAGGATAATATTAAAAGTTTTGCACGAAAGTATTGGTGAGTAAGAGATATTGATCGATCTGGTCGTTGATGAAACCGGTGAGGCCTGCAGTCTCGATCAAAGAATAAAAATGTTCATGAATTCCAGCTTCTTTCAAGAAATCCTCACACGACCGTACTTCCGCTAAGCGAGGAAGATTATACTTGGATTTTTCCTTCTCTTTGGCTTGTTTTTCCTGAGAGCTTTGGCTAGAAGAGCCCCTCAAAAGTTTCCTTAACATTTTCTGAAAATTTCTGAAATTTTAGTAACTTCAAAATAAAAGTGAACAAAACTAAACAAGATTGATAGCAACTACTCCTACAAGTGCCTAGAGCCTATATCATGCATTGGAATTGCTTGAGACCTCAAAATTTTAACATGCAAGCTCAAGAACAAGGTCACCTATGCAGCAAAAATTTGCAATGAATAAAGCACTAGAACAAATACTAATTGGACCAATGGAGGAGTCACATACCAAGAAACAATCTCCCAAAGCAGTTTTGTGAGTGGAGCTTTGAGCAAGGAGATCGAAAATCGCAGCGAAATGAGCTAGAACTCGTGCTTGAGATGGATGGGTTTTTTTGGGTAGAATATGAAGTGTGTGGGTGCTAGCATAAGTGGAGGGGGCCACCAAGGGCCCACGAGACAGGGGGTGTGCCCTCCACTCTCGTGGCCTGCTGCTTGCCCCTCCTGCAGTGATTTCAGTGCCTAAAATCCTCAAATATTCCAGAAAAAATCATACTAAATTTGCAGGGCATTTGGAGCACTTTTATTTTCGGGATATTTTCTATTGCACGGATAATTCAGAAAACAGACGGATAATACTATTTTTGCTTTGTTTATTCTAAATAACAGAAAGTAAAAGAGGGTACAGAAGGTTGTGCCTTCTAGTTTCATCCATCTCGTGATCGTCAAAATGAACCCACTAACAAGGTTGATCAAGTCTTGTTAACAAACTCATTCCGAATAGAACGGAACCGGAGAAATTTTGAATAACACTAAGTTACCTCAACGGGAATATGAAAATCCCCAAAAATAAGAATATCATACTTTTTCTTGACACTAGGGAGAGGAAATTCAAAACCTCCAATAATGATAGTTGGAACTTTTCCAATAGAATTGATGCTATGAACTTGAGATTGTTTCCTTGGAAAGTGTACCGTATGCTCATTATCATTAACATGAAAAGTGGCATTGCCTTTGTTGCAATCAATAACAGCCCCTGCAGTATTAAGAAAATGTCTACCAAGGATAATAGGCATACTATCGTCCTTGGGAATATGAAGAATAACAAAGTCCGTTAAGATAGTGACAGGTATAGCAGTTGATTTATCAGCCATTTGCAAAGATATTTCAGTAGGTGTCAACTTATTCAATTCAAGTCTACGATATAAAGAGAGAGGCATAACACTAACACCGGCTCCAAGATCACATAAAGCAGTTCTAACATAATTTCTTTTAGGGACAATTACATTTTTACCCCTAGTTGGTTCCTACCCACGGGTTCTGCCCTTACTTTTCGAGCTTGCTCAGTTTTGCCCTTACTTTTTTCGTCGAGATCCCTCAAATGCCCTTTGACCGTTTGACCAAAACTTTGAAAATTCATAACTAATTCATATGAACTCAGAAAAATGCAAATAAGATATCAAAATGTTTAGATAAATATTACCTTTATGGGCATATCATTTGTATTAAGGACAAAAGTATCGTTTAAACTACCCGAGGCAATTAATGTTATTAACATTATTAAAAATAAGTAGGTATAAACAATATTTTTTTCATGAATAAAAATTACATGCAAATGTAGGTGATGTTTGTTGAACATCCTGATAACTTATTTGCATTTTTCTGAGTATGTATCAACTTGTTATGAATGTTCTAACGACTTTGACCATTATTGGGAAACTTCATAACAAGTTGATACGAACTCAGGAAAATGCAAATAAGGTATCAGGATGTTCAAAAAACATCACCTACATTTGCATATAATTTTTATTCACGATTTTTTTTGTTTATACCTATTTATTTTTAATAATGTTAATAGCATTAATTACCTCAGGTAGTTTAAATGGTGCTTTTGTCCCGAATGCAAATGACATGCCCATAAAGGTAATGTTTATCTGAACATTTTGATATCTTATTTGCATTTTTCTGAGTTCATATGAATTAGTTATGAATTTTCAAAGTTTTGGTCAAACGGTCAAAGGGCATTCGAGGGATCTCGATGGAAAAAGTAAGGGCAAAACTGAGCAAGCTCGAAAAGTAAGGGCAAAACCCGTGGGTAGGAACCAACTAGGGGTAAAAATGCAATTGTCCCTTTCTTTTAATAGAGCATGGTATAGTTGGTACACCCGGATCTCCAAGTTTCTTTGGTATTCCACCCTTAAAAGTGTAATTAGCAAGAATGGTGGAAATTTCATCTTCCGGTATCTTTCTTTTGTTTGTAATGACACTACTAGGGAAAACCCTAGTAGTAGCGCGGGTTTTGGGGCTAGCAGCAGCGCGGGTGGCCGCGCTACTAATAAGGCACTACAGCTAAAGCTTAGCAGTAGCGTGCCTAGACCCACACTACTGCTAAATTGACTTAGTAGTAGCTACTGGTAATTAGTAGTAGTGCTTCTCCTTTCCCGCGCTACTACAATTATTTATTATTTTATTTCTTTTTTATTTCATGTTGTATTCATACACCTTTACACAAGTTTTCATACAACAGGAATTTAGAGATTGTTTTTACATCATAATGAGTTATTACATCATGGGGTGAAAGAACTGTGGACTAGTTTCAAGTGGATGTCCATCCACTTGAAACTAATCCGCGGTTCTTTCACCCAATGATATAATAATATCATCATCATCATATCATGAACAACTTATCATCATAATACACCATTATCATATAACACCTCCTCAAGATCATCGTTTTCATCAATGACATCACATAGCAAATTGGTCACTAGTTGTAATCACAAGTACTCCTCATTATCAACTCTAACACATTACCATATAATAAACATATTGTACCTCATAGGACCTACTACATTCTCTTAGAACCTACTACATTTTCTAAGGTAAAATAGCAAAAAACAAGATAGCCCCTGACTCTCCATTATGGAGAATGGAGATTATCCCGTCTCCAATTCTTGCCTTTCGCTGAATGTTACTTCCAAGAACCTCCTTGCGAATGTCCAAACCTTTTTTCCATTATTTGATGAACATGTGTTCGCCGGTTTTAGAAATCCGATATGCACAGGTGAGCTCCCTAGATTTACCTGGCACTATGTTCAGAACTATAAGGCGACCATTCAGATACATCAGATGAGGCACACAATCCATCGGGAGTTTCTGTTGAAAAACATAGTAATAACTTCATAGTTAGCAATGATGTACTAGTTTTAGAAGTATGCACAAGATGCACGGATGTCGTAATAGTAAAAAATCTTACCAGGGTAACTCCAGAAAAGTTACCGTGGTTTAACACGTGCACTAGTGGCACGTATTCACCATAATTTGGAGGAGTTCGATAATATTTATTGTAATCCTCAAGAAGAGTACAAAATGCGATCAGACGATTTTTCTCCTTATAAGTTAATTCGGAGCCATCGGTGTAGTGGGTTTTGTCTACCATCTTCCGCATAGTCTTTGAAGAATCAAAATAAGATGTCAATGGAAATAAGCTGTCAACTATTTTGAAATAAACAATATAAATTAGTTAATAACTATGTTTGAGAAACTCACATAGCGGTACAATCGGAAGCGTATCAACAAGGACCCAAATGTCCATATTGTCTTGCTCGATGTCAAGATCACAAAGATCCCTGGTGACAATCATACCCTCACAAAAACCATACATTTTGCAAAGTGCTTCCCAATTTTGGCAACCAAAATGGGTTACGCTATGAGCATTGCACAGACTTACTTCAAAATCCATATCATGGTGCGTCCTTAGGTTTATTTTCTTTGTTTCAAAATTTTCATGGTCTTCAAAACCCATGGGATAAGCTAGTCGAATTGTAAAAGATGAAAATTAGACATTGAAATAGTTCAAGTCATGCTTAATTACGAAAAAAACACTTGTCGTTGTTGCGTACCGTTTCAACATCGAAGGTCTCCTCGAGCTTAATGCTGAAGCGCCGATCTCCGTCCATCTCAACGAACCTGTCGCACATACCTTGATCGTCGTGGCACCAGCTGCACTCCCTCGGGAGACTGTCGTCGTCTGAGTACGACATTTCCTACGTTCATAATTCAAAGATTAAACTTGTCCAATTAAATATATGTACTAAAAAACCTAAATTAGATCATTATTTTTCAAGAAAATCCAGGCCACTCGATATTTCCTACATATTCTAGCACAATTCATGCCAGAATTCACGAAAAAATCCGGCATGACCTTTGCTAAAAAAGGACATATCGAGCGCCTGAAATTTGCCGGAACAAAAATTAATCAACACTCCGGCAAAACTTAGGCCACTCGGAGGTGTAAACTGAACATGAATGGCCACTTGGGCAACCACATATCCTATTTTAGATGCACAAGATATACATGGATATTTGGCTGGTCTCACCTCGATGTCGGAGGGGGTCGGTGATGGGGACAACGGCGGGGATGATGGAGGGGCTCCTTGATTTCTGCAAAAGCAAAAACCATATAAGTTATCACTAATACATCCCGAATAATTGCAACAAATATAAATAGAAACAAATATGACATGTTCAACTAGTTTTATTAATTCAACTAGTTCTTACTAAATACAAACTTACTATAAATAGAAAAAAACTAGTTCTTTCTAAAAATAGAGTAGTTCAACTAGTTATATTAATTATCTTACTAAAAATACATTAGTTCTATTAATTCAACTAGTTCAACTAGTTTATTAATTTACTTACTAAACTAGTTCAACGACAACTAAAGTAGTTCAACTACAACTACTATTAATCATATTACCCTAGTTAACTAGTACCATCACTACTAATAATTAACATCTACTACTACTAAAAATCATTATCTATGAACCCTAAATTAATATCTACTACTACTAAACAACATCTATTACTAACTAAGTAGAGAGAAAGGGGATGGGGGCGACGGAGAGGTAGGGGCGGCGAGCGCGGGATCGGGATCGGGAGGCGGCGGTGCTGGGTGGGCTCGGGTGGCGGCGGTGAGGTCGAGGGCGGTGGGAGGAGGGCTACCGGCGGAGGAGGGAGGAGGGGCGGCCGCAGGCGGAGGGAGGAGGGCGCGGTGCGAGGAGGATGGAGGAGGGACGAAAGGGGGGAGTACCTAGGCGGCGGTCAGACGAAGGCGGCGACGGCGGCGGCAGCAACGCACGACGACGGTTATCGGCGCGGGAGAGAGTGACTGAGAGGGGGAGAGTGTGAGTGAGAGAGAGGGTCGGTCGCGCGCGTGGGGATAAGGTAGGGTTAGTTGTAGTGCGTTTGCCAAAATGCACTACAGCTAATCTGAATAGCAGTAGCGTTGTGCAGTTTTGCGCGCTACTGCTAAGTTGGACTAGCAGTAGTGCTTTGCAGTTAAAACCGCTACTGCTAAGTGTAAGTATACAAAAATACGTCAATGCAAAAATACATTGGCCATCAATGATCTTTTTGTGTACAATCTGAATTGTCAATATGAGTCCTCTCCGGTAGGTACCGGCGACGACTCATATTACGGCCACAAATTCTACACATAGAGTTTAGTGAAGACCAACTGGTTGTGATAGTTTCAGAAGTAACATATTTAAGGTGGTAAACACCCTGTTCACGGAGCGAGGTGGGACTAAACTTGTGGGCTGATCCTAGCAGTAGCAATTTTCTCCGAAGCGCGCTGCTTCTAACTTCTATATCAGTAGCGCGTTTCAGTAAAGAGCGCTGCTGCTATAACTATCTGGATGGTGAGGTCATGGCAATTAGAGCAGTAGCGCGGTTTGGTCCGCACACGCTATTGCTATTTTCCTTTCAGCAGTGCGTTTTGCACTCATGCGCTGCTGCTAAATAGCAGTAGCGTTGTATTTTGAGGAGCTTTGCTGGTAAGTTTCTGTGTATAGGCTTTTCCCTAGTAGTGTGATATCCTTCATATACTTAGCATAAAGATTTACTTTCAGCATATCAGTTAAACGCATACGTAAGAAAATGGGTCTAATCATTTCAGCGAAGCGCTCAAAATCCTCATCATCCTTTGACTTGGATGGTTTAGGAGGAAAGGGCATGGGTTTCTGAACCCATGGTTCTCTTTCTTTACCGTGCTTCCTAGCAACAAAATCTCTCTTATCATAACGTTGATTCTTTGATTGTGGGTTATCAAGATCAACATCGGGTTCAATCTCTACATCATTGTTTTTGCTAGGTTGAGCATCAACATGAACATTATCATTAACATTATCACTAGGTTCGTGTTCATCACCTGATTGAGTTTCAACATCAGAAATAGAAATATCATTGGGATTCTCAAGCGTGTCTACGATAGGTTCAATAGAAGCATGCAAAGTCCTATCATTTTGCTTCTTCTTCTTTTTAGAAGAACTAGGTTCCTCTAAATTATTTCTCTGAGAATCTTGCTCGATTCTCTTAAGGTGGCCTTTAGGATACAAAGGTTCCTGAGTCATTCTACCAGTTCTAGTAGCCACTGTAACAGCAAAGTCATTTTTATTATTTAATTCATCAAGCAAATCATTTTGAGCTTTAAGTACTTGCTCAGCTCGAGTAGCAACCATAGAAGCATATTTGCTAACGAGGTGGAGTTCATCTTTAACTCTAGCCAGATTATCACATACACGTCCTATCTCGAAAGCATTATTCTTTAACTCTCTACCAACATAAGCATTAAAACTTTCTTGTCTAGCCATAAAGTCATCAAATTCATCTAAGCATGGGCTATGAAATTTAGTAGAGGGGATTTCAACTTTATCATATCTATAGAGAGAATTTACCTTTACTACATGTGTCGGGTTATGAAGACAATATGGTTCTTCAACAGGTGGTATATTAAGACCATGTATTTCTTCAATAGGAGGTAAATTCTTAACATCTTCAGCTTTAATACCTTTTTCTTTCATTGATTTCTTTGCCTCTTGCATATCTTCAGGACTGAGAAATAAAACACCTCTCTTCTTCGGAGTGGGTTTAGGAATAGGCTCAGGAATTGGCTCAATTGGTTCAGGAATCGGTTCAGGAATTGGTTCAGGAATCGCTTCAGGAATTGGCTCAGGAATAGCCCAAATATTTTCATTGGTCAACATATTATTCAATAATATTTCAGTTTAGTCGACTGTTCTTTCCCTGAAAACACAACTACCAGAACTATCCAAGTAGTCCTTGGAAGCATCGGTTAGTCCATTATAAAAGATATCAAGTATTTCAATTTTATTAAGAGGATGATTAGGCAAAGCATTGAGTAATCAGAGAAGCCTCCCCCAAGCTTGTGGGAGACTCTCTTCTTTGATTTGCACAAAATTATATATTTCCCGCAAGGCAGCTTGTTTCTTATGAGCAGGGAAATATTTAGAAGAGAAGTAATAAATCATATCCTGGGGACTACGCACACAACCAGGAGCAAGAGAATTGTACCAAGTCTTAGCATCACCCTTTAATGAGAATGGAAATATCTTAAGGATATAAAAATAGCGAGACTTCTCATCATTAGTAAATAGGGTAGATATATCATTCAACTTGGTAAGATGTGCAACAACAGTTTCAGATTCAAGGCCATAAAAAGGATCAGATTCAACTAAAATAATAATTTCAGGATCAACAGAGAATTCATAATCCTTATCAGTAACATAGATAGGTGAAGTAGCAAAAGCAGGGTCGGGTTTCATTCTAGCATTAAGAGACTGTTGCTTCCATTTAGCTAATAATTTCTTAATATCATATCTATCATTGCAAGCAAAGATTTCCCTAGCTGTTGCTTCATTCATAACATAACCCTTAGGAACAACAGACAATACATAATCATTGGGAGAACCTTCATCATCACTATCATCAATAATAGCATCTTCAATATTTTCATTCCCCCCTAACTCTAGCAAGTTGTTCATCAAGAAATTCACCTAGTGGCAAAGTAATATCATGCACAGAAGTAGTTTCATCATGCATAGCAGAAGTGGCATCATCAATAACATGCAACATATCAGAATTCATAGCAGTAGCAGGTTTAGGTGTCACAAGCCTACTAATAACGAAAGGAGAATCTAGTGCAGAGCTAGATGGCAGTTCCTTACCTCCCCTCGTAGTTGAGGGCAAAATCTTGGTTTTAGTGTCTTTCAAGTTCTTCATAGTGATCAACAGATATAAATCCCAAGTGACTCAGAGAATAGAGCTATGCTCGCCAGCAACGGCGCCAGAAATTAGTCTTGATAACCCACAAGTGTAGGGGATCGCAACAACTTTCGAGGGTGAAGTACAACCCAAATTTATTGATTCGACACAAGGGGAGCCAAAGAATATTATTGAGTATTGGCAGTTGAGTTGTCAATTCAACCACACCTGGATAACTTAGTATCTGCAGCAAGGTATTTAGTAGCAAAGTAGTATGATAATAATGGTAACAGTAGCAAAAGTAAAGATAAATGTTTTTGGGTTTTTGTAGCAGTTGTAACAGTAGCAACAAAAAAGTAAATAAGCAAAGAACAATATGTGAAAAGCTCGTAGGCAATGGATCAGTGATGGATAATTATGCCAGATTTGATTCCTCATGTAATAGCTATAACATAGGGTGTCACAGAACTAGCTCCAGTTCATCAATGTATTGTAGGCATGTATTCCGTAAATAGTCATACGTGCTTATGGAAAAGAACTTGCATGACATCTTTTGTCCTACCCTCCTGAGGCAGCGGGGTCCTAGTGGAAACTAAGGGATATTAAGGCCTCCTTTTAATAGAGAACGAGTTCAAAGCATTAACACATAGTGAATACATGAACTCTTCAAACTACGGTCATCACCGAGAAGTATCCCGATTATTGTCACTTCGGGGTTGTCGGATCATAACACATAATAGGTGACTATAGACTTGCAAGACAGGATCAAGAACACACATATATTCATGAAAACATAATAGGTTCAAATCTGAAATCATGGCACTCGGGCCATAGTGACAAGCATTAAGCATAGCAAAGTCATAGCAACATCAATCTCAGAACATAGTGGATACTAGGGATCAAACCCTAACAAAACTAGGTTGATTACATGGTAAATCTCATCCAACCCATCACCGTCCAGCAAGCCTACGATGGAATTACTCATACACGGCGGTGAGCATCATGAAATTGGTGATGGAGGATGGTTGATGATGACGACGGCAACGAACCCCCCTCTCGGGAGCCCCGAACGGACTCCAATCAGCCCTCCCGAGAGAGATTAGGGCTTGGCGGCGGCTCTGTGTCGTAAAACGCAATGAAACTTTCTCCTTGATTTTTTTCTCCCCGAACGTGAATATATGGAGTTGGAGTTGAGGTCGGTGGAGGTCCAGGGGGCCCACGAGATAGGAGGGCGTGCCCTAGTGGGGGCGCCCCCCTGTCTCGTGGACAGCCTGTGGGCCCCCTGGTGTATTTCTTTCGCCCAGAAATTCTTATTAATTCCAAAAAGTGCCTCCGTGGATTTTCAGGACATTCCGAGAACTTTTCTTTTCTACACGTAAAACAACATCATGGCAGTTCTGCTGAAAACAGCGTCAGTCCGGGTTAGTTTCATTCAAATCATGCAAGTTAGAGTCCAAAACAAGGGCAAAAGTGTTTGGAAAAGTAGATACGTTCGAGATGTATCAACCAACTTGTATATTTCGCCCATATTCTATGTCATCATGGTGGTTTCTGTCGGATTACAGGGTTCCGCAAACCCTTGATAAGTTCAAACTCTGGGATGCATGCGGAGATCTCAACCTACACAGCCTGCCTACTCGTGATCCTCGTAAGTCTAGCGCGACAAGCTCAAAGAAACAAAGAGACACATCAGTTTATCCTGGTTCAGGCCTCCTTGCGGTGTAATACCCTACTCCAGCGATTTGGTGGAGTGCCTCAGAGGGCTGAGGATGAACTAGTACAGTGGATGAACTGGCCTCAGGAGGTGAGGTGTTCTTGAGCTCGAGGGAGCTGGTCGGGTGTGAGCTAGTTCGGCTTGTCCTGCCTCTATGATGGTGGCTAGTCCTATTTATAGTGCCCTTGGTCCTCTTCCCAAATGTTGGCAGGAAGGGATCTCACAACGGCTGGATTTGAAAGGGGACAAGTAGTACAACTTATCCTGACAAAAGTAGACTTTGCCTGCGAAAAGCCTCTGGTCATGACACTGCGGTGGGCTCGTCGATGACCTTCGTCCTGCCGTCCTAGCAGTCTTTGTCTTGTTGCACCAGAATGGAAACCTTTGGATGATTCCTCGGGACTCCGCGCCTGCGGCTTGCCTCCCTTGCACCGAAGAGGAAACCTGCACTCTGCGCCCGCTGGCGCCCGCCTGCCCTTGGTCGTCATGGCTCACGTCAGCCGAGCCTCATGAGGTAGACCTTGCATAGAACTCTCTGCCCCTCGGGAGCCAGCTTGAAGAGGCCTATCCCCTCGGGGGTCTTGGCGTCGCCCGCCTCATGAGGCTTGACCCTCGCGAGGATCTTGAGTTGTTGATGCTGAAGTTGGGCCGTACCAGGCCGTCGATGGAGCCACGCGGTGGGCCGCAGGCAGGTAGGGTTGGGTACCCCCATATCCAGAATGCTGATAGCTTCAAAGTACGGAAATCTCCACCAGAGACACAATTCATGTTCCCTTCGCATGCACCTTCATCACAAAGCTTGATCATGCTCCAGTGTTCGTTCTTCTTGTACATGCTCGACACTTCAACTATACGCAACATATCTAAGTTAGGCAGCATCACATTCTCATGAACATTAGAAACATGACCAAGAAACGAAAGTACTTGATAATTCAATTGGCGTGCGCAAGCTCTAGTAGTTGACCCAATAGGTATAGCATCAGGGGCTGTGGGTGTAACTACGGTAGCCATGTCCTCATCATGCTATCCTTCTTGAAAATAAAGCCGTCCTCAGCGTTGCTTAATTTGAAATGTGGCTAACGAAAGAGACAAGGTGTACACATTTTATATGTATATGTCATCCATTTTTAGTGATCTCGGTTATGGCACATGTGGCATAGTTATACAACAGCACCCTTCAAAAGTCATGAAATATAAAGCCAATATATTATCACAAGAAGTCAAAGGCATAAAACTATTGGAACTCAGTTTGCACATATAAGTCAAGCTCTTATTTGTAAAAAAAGATTGGCAATGCTCATCATTAAACCATCCCAACCTTGATGAACCATCACCAAGACTAGAGGTCATATAAAAATGATTAAACATTGGCATAATTATTTTTAAACATATTTGATCCAAATCTTATTTATGCCCTGGTTCACAAGGTTCTTTCACATCAATAGTTAATTCAATGGGTTCACTCAAAACTGTTTGATCACATGGCAAAGTCAAATCATCAACATAGTCCTCTAAAATAGATGGTGTGATGAAAGTAGTGGGTAGCTCATCACATGGTGCATTTTAATTGACAAGGCACTCATCATATTCCTATGGAGGTGCAAGATCAGTACCTTTGTCATTACCTCTTATCATCAAATTATACGATGTAGGTGATGTAGTCCTCACAACAACAGATATGGTTGTCATAGTACGCCTAGTAGTTGATGGAAAGACCGTATCAACTCTTGACATATGCACCTTGTGCTTGTTCTCCTTGTGGACAACACGTCATTTTATTTCCTATTCAACTTTGCAAGCAAGACGAAACAAACGGTCCATAGGATAACACTCTTCATAAATTAGTATCTCCTGAATATCACGGTTTGATCCTCCCCAAAATCTATCCACAAAATCTTCTTCACTTTCTGCTATAAATGGGTGCAACAAGGTAGTTCGTAAATCATCATAATATTTTGCTACAGTGTCACTACCTTGTTTTAAATGTTGTAGTTTTTTAATCACGCTACGAGTATAATGCATGTCAACAAATCTATCTCTCATGACAAGTTTTTAACCATCCCAAGTAGTAAGTATATAATCAGGGTATAACCGACAATGTTCACTCCACCAAGCTAAAGCATAACCAGTGAATGAACCAATCGCAGCCTTAACTTTTTGACGTTCAGCAAATGGGAAGCAAAAATAAAATACATTTTGACCTCTCATTCAATATATAAAGGTGGTCTAAAATGGCCATGAAATGGTGGTATGGAAACACTAATCTGGTCATGTGCATTTGGATGTCTTTGCATCTCTTGTGACGGTTGCGGTATTTGCTGAGGTGGTGGGACATCACCCATGATCAAAAAATCCCAGGAACTGACAACTCTGGATCCTATCATTATTAGTAGAAACAAGAAACGAAATCCAATAATAATATTTCTATGAACTAATAGGATGTGGTAGTAAAATGCTCACAGTATAGCGAATATCAAAGTCTTACATGTTCTTACGATGCAGTAGGTGGTGACTGACTACCAACGGTGTCAAAAACTTTGGAGATTGAGTAGAGCGATTGCTTCGGTCAATGTAGGTATGCACGCTGTAGAAATATGTGGAGCTAGATTGGCTTTATATATGTGGAAAAAATGCTACAACCATGTTAATTAATGCAAGATGAAAAATCGCTCAAGGTGATCGACTGCTGGTCCTAGGACTAGACCGTGCTAGAGATGCGAGCCTAAGACACAAACGAATACACGGTCGGAACCAAAGAGAAAATACTAAGTGCGAGATCAAAAGAGGAGATTCAAACAAGTAGTGCTCGAAAACCACTTAACCTTTTTCTTTCTCTCTCCTTTTTTTGCCTCACTAATTTCAAGTAGTAGTACTACTAGCCACATTTTTTTCTCAAAGTCCACTCCCCAACCGAACCAAAAATATCAGCACTTTGTTCCCTTCCAAACATCTGCTTCTTTTTTTATCCAAAGTCCAACGTGGCAGACTAGGAAAGAATCAATTGTCTTGGAAACCAAATCAATTAGTACTCCTATCCGTGGGAAACCATTTTTTTGAAACAAATGCTAGCGAAGAGATAAGGCAACTGTGCACTATTTGTTTCACTCCAAAAACCAATGTGGCCAACTAGTAGTCTTTCCAAACAAACAACATAGATCTAGGGAACAGTGGGGTCCACCATGCAAAAAACGCTTTGGCGACCAGAGGCGACTGCTTGGCGATTGCCTGGTGATTGTGCTCGGGTGATAGGGTTAGGGTTTTGTTGAGGGGGTGAGAGAGATTCCGGTGGGTCTGGGAGTGCCACGGCGCCCTCTCAGGCCTGATCGGTAGTGTTCTCCTTTCGATAGGGAGCAGAGCTGATGGCAGAGATGACATCGGGGAGATCGGCGAGAGATCTGGGAGCAAAGGCAAACATGGCGGCGGCGGAGCGGAGTTCACATCATAGAACGAGATCCTCCTTTGGTAGGACAGGGGGCGGATCCACGATGACAAGGAGGGGAAGAAGGCGTCTCTGACTCATGCGGCGGCGGGATCTAGGTACCAGAATCAACCTGCGGCCACGGCCACGGCGCCGGATCAGGCAGGGATTAAGGGAAAGACTGCAGTGGAGTTGGGGACTGCGATGGCAAGCACGTCACTGCGGAAGGTTGGGGGTTGGCTAGCGGGGGATCATCGAAATCTCCCTTAGAGAGCAAAACCCCTGATCCTACGTCGAGTCTCTCAGCAAGGATGGGTAGTATGGTGTTGTTGGACAAAGAAGCAGATGGTTTGGTGTTTGATGATCCAGAAGAGGCAGCCCCAAAGAACCCATGATGGGCGGCTATTGGCAAGGTTTACTCAGACAGGCCGATGATCAAGAGTGCCCTGGAAAGAGCTATGATTAGGGCATGGGGACTACACCGTGAAGCTAAATTTCGTCACTTGGGATCGAATGTGTTTGAGGTTCACTTTGGCAGTGAGGGGGACTTGAGACATGCGATGAACAATGGTCCATCGCAATATGACTTTGCAGTTCTAGCTCTTCAGGACTATGAAGGAAATAGGAGACCCTCGGAGATGGTTTTTGACATTGTGGATGTTTGGGTTTGTATAGATGATCTGCCACAGGATAAGAGGAATGAAAAGTTTGGTACTGCCCTAGGCAACTGGCTGGGGGTGACTATGAAAGTTGATTGTGACAAAGATGGGGTGGCGCAGGGTAGCAACTTGTAGGGTCCGAACAAGAATTTCTATCTTTGACCCACTGGATAGGGGTTTTTATCTGAAATATGGGAGTGACAACAAGCCTAAGACCTGGTTTGATTTTCATTATCAGAAGATCCCACATTTTTTTTGAGTGCGGTCGTTTGGTCAATGAGAATGGAATCTGTAATCGACCTTTAGAGGAGTCGGCATAGTGGGGGGGGGGGATGGCTTCGGGGCTCTCCCGGTAGGAAGAGTAATGATAAAGAGGGATCGTTTGGGCACTCACACAGCAGCAATAACAGCTGGGGAATGGGGCGGACCAACGATAGCGACTGGAGCCACCAGGGCAAGGAAAAGGGGGACATTCTAGCTGTAACATCCCAAAATTACAAATTTTGGAATGTTATATTAAATAGATAGTTTGTTTGATTATTGTGTGATTGATTGACTGAAAGTGAGTGAATTTGAAACTTTTGAAAGTTAAATGAGAGGGAATAAAAGGACTTTCCCAAACTTTCATCTTTGCTTTCTGATCTCCATGAATTCAAATTATTTTCATCACAAAACTCTAGAGAGAAGATGACATGACTTCTTCCATTGAAACAAATGACAAGGGTTTTTGAAAAGATTTGAATTTCATTTGGAAATATTTTCAAATTCAGAAACTTAAAGCAACTCAATGATTTTCAGGAGAGAAGATAAAATGACTTCTTCAAAACATATCAAATATGAGTTGGGAGTTTAAAAGAAAATCCAAATTAAAGTCAATTATTTTTAATTGGGAGTAATTTGGGTTTTATTCAATTATTTTTTCTCCAAAAATAATATATATGGAAATTAGGGTAAAATGATTCCCTACAACAGAAAAATGGAGAGAAATATATTTGAAATAATTTTGGTATTTTTAAAATGTTTTGTACTGGATCTTATTGCATTAGTAGCACTCTTTGTTTTATTTAAATTTGTGTGTATTTTATTTGATTTTACAAAAATGTTTAGCTTATAGGAAATCTTTTTCTGAAAATTTTGATATAATATGCTTGTATATCATTTTTATTATTTATCGTTTTATTTATTTTGTTGTTTGTAAAAAATTGTTTAAAAAAGGGGGTTAACCACCGAACTAGGCTGGCCCAGCTCCTGCCAGGCCAGAGCCCAGCCCAGCTGCCATTGTCACCGACCCCAGGACGGAGTCCGCCCTAGGCACACTGCCGCTCGCCGCCGTTCTCCGCCCGGAGTCTCCTCGTCGCCGTGGCCCCTCCTCCACGCCTCTCGAGGCCGCTTTCCCCCTACTTATTGCGCCGCCCGGGGCCCCGACCCCCTCTTTCTCCCCAGCCACCATCGCCGGATCTTGCCACCGATGCCGCAGCTCCGCCGTCTTGTCCCGCACTCCACCACCGCCGTCAACTGCTGCCGGCGCCACCAGCGCACCCACCGCTCCGCGCCGCCGCCTCCCGTGCATTTCGCTGCCTTCACCGATGGTCGGAGACGCCTTCCCGCGCGCAGCCGACACCGCCGCCACTGTAATCTTCGTCGCCGACGACTTCGGCAATCACCGTGGTAAGCGCCGCCTCCCGTCCGTTGGATCTGGATCGAACGATCCAGATCTTGATTTTTTTATTTAACGTTTTTTTATTCGGTGAACGTTCTTTTGTTAGGGTTTGCACCGAATGGTTTTTCCGTTCGTTAGCGTTCGTTAGCGAACGTTCGCTAAATAGCCTTTTTGTTTTACTTTATTTCTGCCAGGGACCCGTCTGTGATTAAAGTTTTTACAGATTAGTCCCTATACTTCAAACGATCACTACTTTATGCTCGTTAGACGGAGTTAGATGAAACCAATGCCCACTTCTTAGTTATGATCCCCTCTATCCATTAAAACAACTTAAACATGTTTTTGAAAGTATTAAAATTTGAATTCAAACAGTATAGTATTTCAAGTTCGTTTGATCATAACTTGAGTTTTATAACTCCATTTGAGTTGATTCTTTTTGCAAATCGAAGCTCTTAATCTAAACTTTCTAATAAGGCCAAATTCACTTAATTTTGGTACTGTTAGAAATTGTTTTCTGTTGCAAGAGTTACTTGCTTGGTTTCGAAGTTTTCCGAATTGTTTTGTACGTTCTTTCCGATCTTTTGAGTGATTGCTTATGTGTGGTTACTATTGTTTGTTTACGATAGATTGAACGGAGTGTGACGAATAGAACTATCAAGAATTGAGTGCAAATTATCTTCATCAACAGTACAGGCAAGTTCACACTTTGATCATATCCCTTTCATACCCAGTTTTTATGCATTAGTTTCAACCCTCAAACATTGCATGAGTAGGATCGATAACATGTGGGTATTGGGAAGTAGTTGATGAGGTAGGAACCTATTGCCCTGTTACTACGAAACCCTTGGGAGTTACTTCTATGTTATGCTTATACTGGTATGCTATGCTCGTAGACGTGGATCTAGTTTGAGTGTATCCATGATAGATGTGAGATTTTTATTTAATGGTTCAACT
The DNA here is from genome assembly GCF_002162155.2 of Triticum dicoccoides. Lineage (NCBI taxonomy): Eukaryota > Viridiplantae > Streptophyta > Magnoliopsida > Poales > Poaceae > Triticum > Triticum dicoccoides. Next base: position 360,533,216 of record NC_041393.1, read on the forward strand.
TAAGGTGGCAACTTTAATACACATCTGGGTGGATTGAGGCACCTGGGGAACCCAGTGATGGCCTATATTTTTGGAAATCCCGGGGTACTGTGTGATTCTCCTATGGACCGCCACCCAGGCTCAAAGGGATCATAAGATTATTCATGGTAGAAACTTCCGTGTGCAGCCACAAGCTATTATGGGCTCTAGCATAGTTGATTAAGTCGTGTGAACTCTTACAGTGGTAGACTAGCAGATGTAGGGGAAAGTAGGTGTAACTGTCTACCATCGTAAGGTGTTAATGCTTCTGAAAGACTCTGTCTGGGTCATCCGTTTCTCAAACATCATGTAGTGCGACAAATCCAACGGAGGAGATCGAGTCTTGTGGGTAAAAGTGCACAAACCTCTGCAAAGTGTACAAACTAATCATGGTTAGCCATGTCCCGGGTTATGGACACCTTGAGTATCTAGTTCTTGAATTATCATGTTGATCTCATCACGTTACTTAATTAATTTTGCTGGGTTGTTAACTTTTAATTGGGATTGAGTTGGGGGTTTACCTTCTCAATATTTTCAAACAACTGTGTAGTTAATTAAAATTTATTCCTTTGCAGTAGGGAAAAATTGGCTTTTCACAAAAACATTATAACCATAGAGCTTTTCCACCAGCCAAATATGCATGTAGTGATAGCTATTATTCATCATTATCCTATGGTGTGAATTTGCCAGTACATTCAATGTACTGACCCTCTGTGGCTGCAACGTCTCATGTTGCAGGATATCTTACGACGAGTAAGTGATACGTTAGGGTTACGATTTCTACACTCAGCTTTGCCGTTGGTGTTGATGGAAATCCACAACCTAATTGTTACTTCCGCTATTTGGATTGAGGTAATAGTATTTACGTTACTTTATACATGTGATTTACCTCTATTATAAATCCTCGAGTTCTGTGTGTGTCAGCATACCGATCCAGGGATGACACTTAAGCATAGAGACTTGACCGTTAGAGGTCGGGGCACTACGAGATGGTATCAAAGCACATGTTGACTATAGGACGTGACCCTAGAAACTGGCAAGCCCATAGGAAAGATTTTCTCTACTACTTTATTTTCAAAAGATCTCTTACTTCTCTTCGCTTCTGAGTTTATTCAAATATTCCCTTTTAGTGAGACTATACCCTCTCCCATGTTGACCACATGAAGAATTCGGCTAATGAGACCACTCCAAGAAGTACAAGATATCGGACAACTAAAGACCACTTTCGAATAAAGCGGATTTTACGGTGCATTACAATGATGGAAACTACAATGGTTGAAGACTCCGAAGACTAGGACAATTTGAAGGCTCTCCAGATTAGTATGACCTAGGAAGGCTACCCTTATGGAATTTGTCAGACTAAGGAAGCTGTCAATACCCAAGATCAAGGTGTGTAGGAGAAAGACCGGAACATGGAGCATAAAACTTAAGGTTTTGTCAAGAAAGCCCCAAGACAGGAGATATCAACTATGAATGATAGCTCATGGTAGTAACATGGGCATAAACATGGCTATCCATGATGTCATCGCCCGCTTATGCTATTGTCACCGGGCTGAGTTAAGCATGCATTCTTCGGAAGGATTGGATGGTAGAAGGCTAATGGAGCATCTATCAGCAATGGATGCAGTTTTAACCTTAATTGGTGTATCACCAGGATCTGGAGAATTACCTCAGGAGTTTTTAAGATGGACCTTCAGGGAGCCGTATTTGACAAAGAAGTATTTCGTGAAGAACTCAGGAACTAGAAGCTGAAAGTAGCCAAGCTGGAGGAACAGAACCTCGAGATACTAGAGATTCGTCAGGAACTGAAGGACAGAAGTACCCTGGTTCATGCCAAGGATGTTGAAACCCAGAAGTTTGGAACACAACTCCACAAATATTAAAGGACGTCACGAGAGACTTCACGTCAATAGAGATGATCTGGCAAAAGAACAAGCACGATCGGAAGAAGCCATTGGAGACATGAACAAGACTTGAAGAGTTTGGCGACCTTGAAGATTTATTGACCTTTAGAAGACCAACCCCTGTATATACTTATGTTAGATACAATGATTGTGAGATGTCATTTTTTGATGTTTTCCGAGAGCCACAATAAATCCGTCTTTTCAAAAACTATTGTTTGCATTCTGTGTATCCCTCTCTATCTCTCTTATCCCACACCAAAACCCTTGGACCCAATAGAGGATGAATGGAGATCGGCCCATATTTCCTGTACCGATGAATCAATTGGAGATAGACCCATGGATTCAGAACATGGAGGGTCACCTGAAGAATAACCCTATAGTCGGAAAGGATATGACCCAGCATGCTCTTAAGTGCTTGGAAAGAGGTGCTACTAGTTGGTGGAGGATGTACCAAACCAGCAATGGGTGGCAAGGAGTAACCACTTGGGAAGAATTTAAGTTGACTTTGCCAAAGTCTTGGTTTGTGTCCCAGAAATTTGAAGCCTTATGGAAAGGATATGAAGAAACTTCGTGCATGCAAGCTTTGTTGAGAAATAGGACACAACCATAAGGAGCACAAGGATGAATGCCCTAATTGTGAAGGAAGTCACCTAGCTAAAGAATTCCCAACTAGGCAGATTACTTGTTTCTTGTGTGAAGGAACTACCCACTACCCTACTCAGTGTCACATTTACCCCATGGTACAAAGAACCATCCAACAAAAGAAAGAAATAATGAAAGGAGCCCTCAAGGAAACTTTATAAGAACCTGTGATGAAGAAAGAGGTGGAGAACACACACAAAGGAAACAAAGTTAAAGCATGCACCAAGTCATGCTATTCATCTGGAGAAGAAGGACACATCTCCCAAAATTGTGTGAATGGGGATCAAGTAGAATTCACTACAAAGGAAGTAGAGTATGACCCACAAGTAATAGAAGCCTGACTGGAACGGAAAAGTCCAGGAAGAGAAATAGATTGGATACGAGGAAGGACCTGAGTCATATCACCTGTTTTAGGTGCAAGGAGTCCAGGCACTACTTTATCAGTTGCCCAAAAAGTAAGCCGAGGACCCAAGGAGCCTATGTAATCAAGACGAAACCTCAAGACTTGTCAGAAGTAGTATGTTTCTTCTATAATGAAGCACGACACTTTGCCAGAGATTGTCCCAAGGAGAAGGAGACTTGTGCTAAATAGTTGAGTTAGCAACAATAGAAATGTAGTAGTAGTAGTGGGAACAATTCTTTTATATTGAGGTGTTGAGTTGAGGCATGTAATGGAAGTGCAGGAAATTGTAATAACCCGAGAGTAAATGAAGTTAGCACCGTTGGTACTTATTTGGATCTTATGAGTTGTCACTCTATGAAGAAAAATTTTGACGAATTTCGAGGATATGAGAAATATGGTCTGTGGATAAGTTTGTGCATTTCAAGGGTGGTAGTAATTGTGAGGACCCTTGACCCCTGGAAAAGATACCAGGTTCCATGAAGTGGACTATGGACAAAATAAGTACGAATTTTGTCTCGATATGTGGGATATCCCAAGAATACGAAGGGATGAAGTACTATTGATATAAAGGAGATATAATGTTGGTAATATGGAGCAATTGTAACTCTAGGACGAGTCTATGTAATCACATCTTAGTTTGGTACCAATAGAAGGAAGGAAGACAGTATCATTGGATGGATTTAAGAATGCTAGGAAGCTGAATGTTGGAATAATGATCAGTTACCCCGATGATGAGTTCAAGGTTTACAAGTGATGAGATGGGTCATAACCCACAGGCCCCAGGATCTGCCAAGAAGCAAGCAAATTCTTGCTGAAGGAAAACCCTATAAGAAGAAGTTACGATTTTGTCGGCAGACGATCTTATAGGAGTTACGAAAAACCTGAGAGATGTGAAGAAATGATAGATGTTTGTTTCGCTTGCAGAATCCATGGATTTATCCGAACATGGTTCGTCGACAAGAGAAATTCTGCAATGCTTATGAGGATGACCGAGTGTTAGAATGCGAGATTCGCTAAACCATATATAAGGTAATGATTTGGGTGCGGGATGGATTGATCACCATACCGACTTACTCTGATTATTCGCATTGCTATATGGGATGGTAAATCTGAGTGACTTACCTATAGTAGAGAGACGACGATGAAAACCTTGTTTAAACCTTAGAATGGTATAGTATTTTTCCCTTGTACAAGGCAGTTGTTGCCAAACGTAGGATGTACGATGAGAATGAAGCCCAGACCCATTTTCTGCAGGACAAACCATAAATTGCTGACCGCCATGAGATATCGATAGTTGATTAGTATTGGGCCAGACCCGTCAGCTAAGAAGGCCCAGTCCTGGAATAGCTTTACCAAGATGGAATGGACACAGGAATTGAGGAAAAGGTTATGCCACCACCGGAAGAGCCCAGAGTAGGAATTATCGTGAAGATCAAAGAAGTTTGACAATGTCAAGAATAAGGATGGAGTATATGAGTAGTGATGGGACCATAATGATGTTTCTAAGGTGGTAGCACCCCAGACCCCCTGTTCTGATCGATGGATTTTGAAAAGACCCCGACCCTAACCTATTTCTAGATAGCCTCTCTGAATCTCGAGGACGAGATTCATTTTAAGGGTGGTAGGTTCGTAACATCCCAAAATTCTAAATTTTCTAATGTTATATTAAATAAAAAGTTTGTTTGATTATTGTGTGATTGATTGACTGAAAGTGAGTGAATTTGAAACTTTTGAAAGTTAAATGAGAGGGAATAAAAGGACTTTCCCAAACTTTCATCTTTGCTTTCTGATCTCCATGAATTCAAATTATTTTCATCAAAACTCTAGAGAGAAGATGACATGACTTCTTCCATTGAAATAAATGAAAAGGGTTTTTGAAAAGATTTGAATTTCATTTGGAAATATTTTCAAATTCAGAAACTTTAAGCAACTCAATGATTTTCATGAGAGAAGATAAAATGACTTCTTCAAAACATATGAAATATGAGTTGGGAGTTTAAAAGAAAATCCAAATTAAAGTCCTTTTGAAATTATTTTTAATTGGGAGTTATTTGGGTTTTATTCAAATTAATTTTTTTCTCCAAAAATAAAATATATGGAATTAGGGTAAAATGATTCCCTACAACAGAAAAATGGAGAGAAATAAATTTGAAATCATTTTGGTATTTTTAAAATGTTTTTTACTGGATCTTATTGCATCAATAGCACTCTTTGTTTTATTTAAATTTGTGTGTATTTTATTTGATTTTACAAATAAGTTCAGGTTATAGGAAATCTTTTTCTGAAAATTTTGATATAATATGCATGTATATCATTTTTATTATTTATCGTTTTATTTATTTTGTTGTCTGTAAAAAAATGTTTAAAAATGGGGGTTAACCATCGAACTGGGCAGGCCCAGCTCCTGCCAGGCTGCGGCCCAGTCCGGCTACCATCGTCACCGACCCCATGACGGAGTCCGCCCTGGGCACGCCGCCGCTCGCCGCCGTGCTCCGCCCGGAGTCTCCTCGTCAACGTGCCCCCTCCTCCATGCCTCCGAGGTCGCTTCCCCCCTACTTATTGCGCCGCCCGGGGCCCCGACCCCCTCTTTATCCCCAGCCGCCGCCGCCGGATCTTGCCACCGCCGCCGCAGCTTTGCCGTCCTATCCCGCATTCCACCACCGTCGTCAACTACTGTCGGCGCCACCAGCGCACACACCGCTCCGCGCCGCCGCCTCCTGTGCCTTTCGCCGCCTTCCCCGATGGCCGGAGACGCCTTCCCGCACGCAGCTGCCGCTGCCGCCACAATAATCTTCGTCGCCGGCGACTCCGGCGATCGCCGTGGTAACCACTGCCTCCCGTCCATTGGATCTGGATCGAACGATCCAGATCTCATTTTTTTATTTAACGATTTTTTTATTCGGTGAACGTTCGTTAGTTAGGGTTTGCACTGAACGGTTTTTCTGTTCGTTAGCGAACGTTCTCTAAATAGCCTTTTCATTTTATTTTATTTCTTCTAGGGACCCATCTGTGATTAAAGTTTTTACGGATTAGTCCCTGTACTTCAAACGATCACTACTTTTTGCTCATTGGTCGGAATTAGATGAAACCAACGCCCGATTCTTAGTTATGATCCCCTCTATCCGGTAAAACAAATTAAACATGTTTTTGAGAGCTTTAAAATTTGAATTCAAATAGTTTAGTGTTTGAACTTCGTTTGATCATAACTTGAGTTTTATAACTCCGTTTGAGTTGATTCTTTTTGCATATCGAAGCTCTTGACCTAAACTTTCTAATAAGGCCAAATCCACTTAATTTTGGTACTGTTAGAAATTTTTTTCTATTGCAAGAGTTATTTTCTTGGTGTCATAGTTTTCCGAATTATTTTGTTCGTTCTTTTCAATCTTTTGAGTGATTGCTTATGTGTGGTTACTATTGTTTGTTTACGATAGATTGAACGGAGTGTGATGAATAGAACTATCAAGAATGGAGTGCGAATTATCTTCATCAACAGTACAGGCAAGTTCACACTTCGATCATATCCCTTTCATACCCAGTTTTTATGCATTAGTTTCAACCCTCAAACATTGCATGAGTAGGATTGATAACATGTGGGTATTGGGAAGTAGTTGATGAGGTAGGAACCTATTGCCATGTTACTAGCAAACCCTTGGGAGTTACTTCTACGTTATTCTTATGCTGCTATGCTATGCTTGTAGACGTGGATTGGGTTTGAGTGTATCCATGATAGATGTGAGATTGTTATTTAATGGTTCAACTTAAGTTGGCAACTTTAATACACATCTGGGTGGATTAAGGCACCTGGGGAACCCAGTGATTGCTTGTATTTTTGGAAATCCCGGGGTACCGTCTGATTTTCCTATGGACCGGCACCCAGGCTCAAAGGGATCATAAGATTATTCATGCTAGAAACTTCCGTGTGCAGCCACAAGCTATTACGGGCTCTAGCATAGTTGATTAAGTCGTGTGAACTCTTACAGTGGTAGACTAGCAGATGTAAGGGAAAGTAGGTGTAACTGTCTACCCATCGTAAGGTGCTAACGCTTCTGAAAGACGGTGTCTCGGTCATCCATTTCTCAAACATCATGTACTGCGAGAAATCCAACGGAGGAGATCGAGTCTTGTGAGGAAAAGTGCGCAAACCTCTGCAGAGCGTACAAACTAATCATGGTTAGCCGTGTCCCCGGTTATGGACATCTTGAGTATCTAGTTCTTGAATTATCATGTTGATCTCATCACGTTACTTAATTAATTTTGTTGGGTTCTTAATTTTTAATTGGGATTGAGTTGGGGTTTACCTTCTCAATATTTTCAAACAACTGTGTAGTTAATTAAAATTTATTCCTTTGCAGTAGGGAAAAATTGGATTTTCGCAAAAACATTATAACCATAGAGCTTTTCCACCAGCCAAATATGCATGTAGTGATAGCTATTATTGATCATTATCCTATGGTGTGAATTTGCCAGTACATTCAATGTACTGACCCTCTGTGGCTCCAACGTCTCATGTTGTAGGATATCTTACGACGAGTAAGTGATATGTTAGGGTTATAATTTCTACACTCAACTTTGTTGTTGGTGTTGATGGGAATCCACAACCTTGTTGTTACTTCCACTATTTGGATTGAGGTAATAGTATTTACGTTACTTTATACATGTGATTTACCTCTGTTATAAATCATCGAGTTATGTGTGTGTCAGCATACCGATCCAGGGATGATACTTAAGCATAGAGACTTCACCGTCAGAGGTCGGGTCGCTACACCAGCAAAGTGCAATTTGCAGGAGGAGTTCTCCAAGTCAGGTGACTATCACACAGGTGAGGGGTCAAAATCTAAGCCTGACAAAGGTGAGGTAACTAGCCCCATCAAGAAGAAGACATGCACTAAGAATGAGGGGGAATATGATCTCAGGGAGGGTTTAGAGCAAAAGAGAGAGAATGACGTGAGGCATGATTCCAAAAGTTAACTCTCTAGAGCTTTTGTCCAATTCAGTCCCATCAGTCTCTGTAATGTGCTCTACAAGATTGCTACCAAGGTGTTGGCAAACAGGCTAAAACTCATCCTCCCACTTATTATCTCGGAGGTGCAAAGTGCATTCGTACCAGGGAGACTTATAACGGACAACGTGTTGGTGGCCTACGAATGTGTTCATGCCATTAGAACAAGGAAGAGGAAGAAGGCTCTGTGTGGCGTCAAGTTAGACATGATGAAGGCATATGATCGGGTGGAGTGGATCTTTTTGGAGCAAATGCTAGGGCAATGTGGATTTGCTCCGGTGTGGATTGCGATGATCATGAGGTGTGTGACAACAACAAATTTCTGGGTAAAGTTGAATGGAGACTACTCAAAGTGCTTTTACCCGTCTAGAGGCTTGAGGCAAGGTGATCCATTGTCGCCTTACCTTTTCCTCTTCTGTGTTGAGGGCTTCTCGGCGCCGCTAAAGAGGGCACAAAATGATGGTAAGATTAAGGGGGTGAATTTTGGGGGCACTAGCCCTCACGTTACACACCTCCTCTTTGCCGATGACAGTATTGTTTTCCTTGAGGGGACTGAAGAGAATATGGTGGCTCTTAAGGATACTTAGTGCAATACGAGTTAGCCTCTGGACAGCGAGTCAACTTACAAAAATCATCAACCTTTTTCGGGAAGGTCTGCCAAGAGGAGAAGAAAACGGAGCTCAAAACCGCTCTTGTGTGCAGTCCGAAGCTCTTAGTGAGAGATACCTTGGTGTCCCAACACTGGTTGGAAGATCAAAAGATGGTACGTTCAAATATGTAACGAATCCTCCAAAGGAAAAGTGGTGTGGATGGAAGGGACAGGGTTTGTCAAAGGCTGCGAGAGAGGTACTTGTCAAGTCGGGCCTCCAGGCGGTACCTACGTTCACCATGAGTTGTTTTCGTCTCACAAAGAAGATGTGCGGGAACCTGACTTCTATTTCTTTGAAATTCTGGTGGGGTGCAGCGAATGGTGAGAGGAAGGTGCACTGGATCTCCTGGCAAAAATTGTGTGCAGCAAAAAGAGATGGAGGCATGGGTTTTAGAGACTATGAAGTGTTCAACCAAGCTTTGCTCACGAAATAGGCGTGGAGGATTCTGCAGACCCCCACTTCTCTTTGTGCGAGGGTTCTCAAGGCAAGGTATTTTAAGGAGGACTCGATCCTCACTGTGACCTGCTCCTCAACGACTCTTATACTTTCAGAAGTATTTTGCACGGTCGTGATCTCCTTAGAGAAGGGTTGATATGGAGGATCGGAGATGGAACCCAAATTCGAATCCACCATGATAACTGGATCCCGAGGAGCAGTAGTACGCAACCTTTGGGTCAGGTGTACATGCCGGGTGCGATGAGGGTGGCACATCTTCTCTCTGCTGATGGGAAAGGGTGGAACATGGGCAGGTTGGAGGCCATGTTCACTCCTGATGACGTGCAAGATATTAAGCAGATATCAGTGGGAGGGTCCGTCCATGAGGATTGTTTGGCGTGGAACTACACGAAGGACGGGTGCTTTACTGCGAAATCGACATACCATATGAAGTTGGCAATGTTACGGGTGGGATCCGGACAGTCGGAATCCTCGTCTTCAGTCAATAAGCATCGCGGTTTTATGTCTCTCTGGGATACACAAGTGCTAGGGAAGGCTAAAATTCGCATGTGGAGACTAATCAGAAATGGCTTGGCTGTCGGAGCTGAACTTCATCGACACCGCCTGGGTTTTTTTGTGTTGTATGTGTCCGGGAGGAAACAATATACCACAAATTTTGGTCATGTCAGCATTGGGTTCAGTTCTGACAGCTACTTCACTCGGAGATGGGAGTCTCGGTGGCGATCCCATCGTCTCAGATCGGTTCCCAGAGTGAGTTGGCAAGCTGGCTCCTGAACTGGTTCTCTAAGGCGTCGAGAGATGAGAGAGAGGTGATGATACAGGCAACATACGGCTTGTGGTTAGCCCGGAATGAGGCGAGAGATGGGAAAAGAATTGCACCGCCACATGAAATCATAGCTACGGTAGTATCTCACATGCATGAGTGGAAGGAAGTGCATGCAAATCAGAGGCAGCCGGCGGCGCTACAACCGCGTTAGACTTGGCAGGCTCCTGAGGAGGGCTGGGTTAAGGTTAATGTTGATGGTGCGGTCTTGAAGTATGGAGACAAAGGAGGAGGAGGAGCTATACTGAGAAATCAAGATGGTGCTTTCTTGGAGGGAATGTGTCATCATTTCCCCAACATCACTGATCCGGAAGCGGCAGAGATTCTGGCTTGCAAACGGGGATTGGAGGTGGCGAAGGAGGTCAATGCAGAGAGAGTGCACGTTGAGATCGATGCCAAGAACATGGTGTAGATGATCAAGAAACTGGGTAAGTACCTGGGTGCGGCTTGTCCCTGGGTGGAGGAGATCAAGAGTTTACTACGCTCTTTCGTAGATGCTAAAGTGTCTTGGGTTAGAAGATCAGCTAATGTTGCCGCGCATAAATTTGCTAGGGTAGGTGTAGGAGATGAACTGTGTAAGGTTTGGTTGGGGGCTCCCTCGGACTTCGTTTTGGATGTAATTTCGGATGACATTCCGAGCTATGTTGGTTAAATAAATGCGGCAACAAATTTCCCTAAAAAAACAACGTAGAGCTGATTCTGTGCAACTAGATTTGTTCCTTCTTTCACAACTTCCTAAATATGCATGCACAACCGATCAGGATCCTATGTTTTTTTCTTTATTTTCTCCAAGGAAATGTCCAGAATATGGAAACCTCCAACCCGATATTGTTTCCCCTTTTTTCTATTGCATCAAACGAATCTGAAATCCTCCTGTGTTATTTTCTCATCAACACAACTCGACCTTGCTCTTTATTTTTCAACGACCAAAATAGCCACAACAGACCAGGATTCTTCTTCTTCTTAAACACTTAAGCGTTTTTATCTTGGTTACCTTTTCTCCAAGGAGGAGGTAGTGTGCAATACAGAAACTCTGATGTATCTGATCTATTCTGAACAGAATCACGTTTTGGAAACAGAACCATACACGTTTTCCTTGGAATCCCAACAGAATCTTCTCTCTGCCCAGCCGAAGTTGTTTTTGGAAACCAACGACAGTTTTTTTCAATCTCGCCGATCCAAACCTGCGAAAACTACGACCAAAACAGATCTGATGTTTCCTCTTTTTTTTGACAATCCAAACAACACACACGCAATAAGAAATCTTGAACCTTTTTTCTCTCTTTCCTCACAACCGACCCAAACTCCAACGGAAGTGCTCTTTCCCATTTTTTGTGCTTCAGTCTCCACTTCCCCCAAAATGAATCTGATCTTCTTCTTATTTTTTTAATATTTTTGTCTCTCGAAGATGAAACACGCTCCAAGATGAACTAATATGATGGGTAAACATACTAAGATGATGGTGATGTGTGACAACGGCGGATGGATGGTGGTGATGGTGGCAAATGAAATAGATGGCAGCAAAAGATGTCAATGAAGTGGATGATGGTGATGCATATGCAACATGAACAAAACGTGCCCAGAACTCGAAACCCTAAAGATTAGACTACACCTGTAACTCGACACACGATGCAACCGAAAATTCAACTATGCAAAAACTAAGTGATGACAGCGAAAGGCTCAGACTGTCTAGAACACGGATGAACTAGTCTAATTTTTTTTGCTTTTTCTTGGACTCCAGGTATGAAGAATAGGTGCAATCTAGACTACGAAAAATAGGAAAATCTCACTGAGTAACCTGAAAACTAATACCACTTGATAGAGGCGATGGTCCTGATCTTTTGATGAGATGATAACTATCAATTTGGTGGAGCCGACTTTGACGATCCATCTACAAACATGTATGACGTTGCACCTTAGCAATCGCTAAACCAATCTCCTGAGGTTACTGACGATGCTAGAAGCACGATCAACCTGACCAAGAAAGTCTATTCCTGCATGCAATCGAAGAACAAGCAAGAATATGATAATGCAATCTGAATATTGCGAATATAGATGAAGTATTAAAAAGGTGGGGATTTGAAAGCAGTCCTGGTCTGGTTGTTGGACACAAATGAAGTACACGAAGTTGCAATGGCTAACTTTTAACTAAACAAATCCCAAGTCTAAAGGATGCATTAAGGGTTGTATTTATAGGGGAAAAGAGAGGGGATTCTTTCCACCCATGGCAAGGTGGGACTAAAACACCACCTGAGTCATTTCCTTTGTAATACGGACCCTAAAAATAGCCTACGAAGCATTATTTTGAAATGACACGCGCCTGGCCAATAATAAGCTATGGACGGAATTTATCAAAGACCATATTATATATTTCGTCCATCTTCTTGTATGTCATCATGGTGGCTTCAAAGTACAGAAATCTCCACCGGAAAGACATTTCATGTTCCCTTTGCACGCACCTTCATCACAAAGCTTGATCATGCGCCAGTGTTCATTCTTCTTGTACATGCTCGCACCTCAACTGTAAGTAATATATCTAAGTTAGACAACATCACATTCTCATGAACATTAGAAACATGACCAAGAAACAAAAGTACCTGATAATTTAATTGGCGTGCGCGAGCTCCAGTAGTTGACACAATAGGTATAGCAGCAGGGGTTGTGGGTGTAACTATGTTAGCCATGTCCTCATTGGTTCCGCCAACTGGGATTTGTTTGCGACAACAAACTCGATCAAGCTCCAAAAAGTGGTTCACCACTCGTCCGTCTTGTCAGCTACTAGAGGGAGGTCCAGCAGCATCTGTGCTTGCGCCATCACCTCTGCCACCATTGAGGGCATGTTGGAGCGTGAATAACGTGACGTCGTTCGACTCCTGGCAGAGCCAGCAGGAGCGCCATTACGATCTTGTCACCGTACTATGAGAGCGACTGTGGGTTGGAGTGGTGGAGGTGGCGCCTGACGATCTTGGACCTAATCAATGGGAGATTCGTCGTGCGGGCGCTGCTGTGGAGGCACCACAATGCTGCTAGGCGTCAGGCTATGCTCATCTTATGAAGGGCGTGGTACATGTCTTGATGTTGTTCCCCTGGTCGCCGCCACTAGATTCACCGGAGCGGGCGCGTTGCGGCTCACGCCCGACCGGACATGTCCATTCTGGTGGCTTCGCTCGCCGGCGCGTCGAGGAGGTAGGGGCGGCGCGCCCGCGGCTCCTGCGCTATTGTTGTTGTCTTCATCGGCGTAGGATTGAAAGTAGGTCTAGAGGAGGGGTGATTAGACTACTTGACCAAATAAAAATCTAACCTTTTTCCCAATTTTAGTTGTTGGCAGATTTTAGCAACTAGTACAAGTCAATCAATCAACCTACACCTGCAATTCTAAGAGTGAAGCAGCGCAAAGTAAATCATTGCATATGAAGGTAAAGGGAAGGGTTTGGAGAAGGCAAACGCAATGTACACACGGAGATTTTTGACATGGTTCCGATAGGTGGTGCTATCATACATCCACGTTGATGGAGACTTCAACCCACGGAGGGTAACGGTTACGCGAGTCCACGGAGGGCTCCACCCATGAAGGGTCCACGAAGAAGCAACCTTGTCTATCCCACCATGGCCATAGCCCACGAAGGACTTGCCTCACTCGGGTAGATCTTCACGAAGTAGGCGATTTCCTTGTTCGTACAAACTTCCTGGTTCAACTCCACAATTTTGTCGGAGGCTCCCAAGCAACACCTAACCTATCTAGGAGACACCACTGTCCAAAAGGTAACAGAAGGTGTATTGATGACAAACTCCTTGCTCTTGTGCTTCGAATGATAGTCTTCCCAACACTTAACTCTCTCTCAAAGATTTGGCTATGGTGGAAAGCTGATTTGAGTGGAAAGCAACTTGGGGAAGGCTAGAGATCAAGAACCTTGTGGTAGGATTGGAATATCTTGGTCTCAACACATGAGGAGGTGGTTATCTCTCAGAAAATGAGTAGTGGAAGTGTAGGCATGTTCTTATGGCTCTATCACGTATGGAGAAGGGGGTGGAGGGGTATATATAGCATCCACAAAAAATCCAACCATTACACACATTTAACCCAACTCAACCAGACCGAATGGAAGAACTCAGTGAGACCGATTCAGTTCAAAATGTGAACGTTTGGAATCTCGGTGGGACCGATGTGCTTGTGCTAGGGCAAAACCTCATCTCGGTGACGCTGATTGTTTGAACTCGATGAGACTGATTTCAGCAAAGAGAAAACAGAGAGTTGGTCAAGCAAACTCGGTGTGACAGATCGCTCATTTCAGTAGGACCGAAATATTACAAAGGGGAATAGAGAGGTTGCAAGGCCAGCTCAGTGAGACCGTGATCTGTGTCGGTGTGACCGAAGTGATAGGGTTTCTGGTAGTGGCTATGACAACTGAACTCGGTGGGGCCGGATGGATCATTTTGTTGGGGCCAAGTTTGACTTTGAGTTTTGGACATATTTGGAAGAGAAAGTGGTTGAGGGTTTTGGAGCAATATCACTAAGCACTTTGAGCAAGTAGACCATTAAGCAACACCTCATCCCCTTTTAAGACTATTGACTTTCCTATGGTCTCAATGTGATCTTGGATCACTAAAATATAAATGAAGAGTCTTGATATTTTGCCAATATGTGTCCTTAGCATTTTACGGGGTCCACATCTCTAGTCCATGCCATGCGAGTCATTGAACTTTCTGAAATATTAAACTTGAATGAGCTATATGTTCAATGAGCTATATGTTGTTATGAATTACCAAAACCACTCGGGGATTAGTTGCACTTTATTTCTCCCCCCTTTTTGGTAATTGATGACAACATATAGTTCAAAGCTTTGACAAATGATAATATGAATGAAATACATCGTCACTTTGAGAAGTATGTGATAAGCAAGAGCTCCCCCTAAATTTGTGCATTATTTGAAATTTGCTTTTCAATGCAAATGCGCAGTCGATTAGGATCATGAGTCACTCTTCCATGTCACATACATCTTGGTGGAGCGCTCAAAATGGTACGAGTTAAATAACATGCACTCATCACCAAGGATACAAGTGATTGATCATACATAAACATTCACGGATATAAGCATGGAAGCACACATTAAGCATCATATGATCAAACACACGATCATATAAGTATCTCACGAGCATAACACAAATTGTATCATAGGAATCAAACAACCAAACGATCGAAGTAGCAAGAGAAGAAAATGAAACCAAAAGACTCTCTCTCTCTCTCTCTCTCTCTATCTCTCTCTCTCTCTCTCAGCCTATGATCTATACACTTTCTCCCCCTTTGGCAACAAGTTACCAAAAAGTTTGAAAACGTGTAGTGCTATACGACACTCTAGGCATGATCTCCGGGAGCTCCTGAAGTGGTCTTATGGCTTGTCGCTTCGGTGTGCGTAGATGGCGTTAAGAAGAGGGAATATCCAAAAGCTTCAGCAGAATTCTGTGGAGCTGGAGGGGTTGACACTGGAGGTACAACCGTGGCAGTTGCTGCAAGTGTTGAAGTGGTAGTCCTGGAGTCTCTGACAACTGGCACATCTCATGACCTTTGTGCCCTCGGCACTCTCTGGAAAGTATCTGTATTTGGTATATCATCCCTATCCTTAGCATCCTCTTGGAGATTCTCCACAATGGTCGGTACATCAGTGACCTTCACATGTAGGTCATGAATTTAGTTTCAGTGATCCTCTCAAGACTTTCCTGATTTTGAGTCAAGGTGGCCAAGCTCTTCTCAATTCTCAAGGCGGCCTCAAGCAGATAACTGAGTTGATCTTGCTTGGTCTTAAGTAGCACTGTGGAGTCATCTGGTGCATGCTGCCTTTGCTGCTTTTGGCTGCCTTTGCTCTCTCTATCTTCTCCTGGGCTTTAGCACAGGTAGGATGGGAAGCATCCATGACAACCTCGTTATCTTCAAAGTCTAGCCTCAAGGGTAGATGCTCACTGTCTAGTAGATACGTCCCAGTTCCCATCTTGGAGTTGATCAAATTCTAAATGTGAGGGGCATATCCACAAGATCTTTTTTGATCTGCAACTGTTCTCTTCACAGTCTCTACAATCAGGCTCATCACCTTGAACTTCTGTGGAACATCAAACAAGTGAAGCAGGTTGATAGAGTGACCACGAATCATTCTATGATCTCCTGACTTGGGCAAAAGAGTATGCCTCAATATAGTGTTTATTGTGGTGAAGCCAGCAAGTAGGTAGTATATGGATCCAAACTTGTGAGTTTCCAATGCTTTATCAGGAATTGGCTTGTACATGTTAGCCATGGAGTTGTGAACCTTCCTACGCTTAGCATACACATCAATATCATTCTCCTCTTCCTTGGGGGCATTGATCAGCTTGGACCATTCTAAGATTGTTGACTGATATCTTGTTCCTTCTGTCATCCACACAATCTTTCCAGCGGGGTAGAAGTGAGCAATGGAATAGAATTGCATGATCATCTCATCATTCCACTTTGTCAGCTCCTGACCAACAAACTTATCTACACCATTCATTCTGAAGATCTCATGCACACTTGGGAAATAGTATTCATTTTCATCAATGTATTTCCAGTCTACCCATTTCATATCACAAACAATGGGCTTCTTGTACAAAAGGACAGTCTCCTAGAAATCATGTTGTTCCTTGGTGTGAAAGTGATAGTCCACAACAGCCCTACTGGTGCCATAAGGATCTGTTTGTCTCCATAGTCTCTGACCATGATGCTTTCTCAACTTCATGTTCTCTGCCACAGGATGAGCATCATTGTGGTCGGGAATCTTGGGCTTGAGCTTTCTAAGCACTAGTGGCTCTTCCTCTTCTTGAAATTCAAGCACTAGAGCCTTGTTCTTTTCAGCGGCAGAGATGTTCCTGGTTGATCTCTTTGTTGCAAATGGCTTGGGAGCTTGACCTTGAGCTGAAGGCTTGGGGGCAGACTTGGGCTTCATGGAGAAGACCGAGTCCTGATGGCATCCCCCATCAGCTTCTGAGTCTTTGCAGGAGGTGCAGCAGGCTCTTTCGCCTCCTCTTCTTCTTCATCAGAATCTCCCATCATAGAAGATCTACCAATGACTCTGGCAATAGTCTTTCTGACCCTTTCCTTCCTGTTCTTTCCTCCAGCAACCTCTTCCTCTCTTGGTTCAAGTGTAAACTCCATGGTTTCTTGAGTTGAGGCTCTGGCTTTTGACATTGGAGCTCTTTTTGCAGGAGCTTTCTTCTGCAGTCCAGACTTGGTAGCAGCAGGAGCATACTCCTTTTTGAGTACTTTCTTCTTTGAGGTCACTTCCTCCTCAATCACAAAATCTTCATCCTCAGATTCAGATGTTCTTTTCTTCTTTTGCCAGGTAGCTGCCTTAGGCAAATTGCCTGGAGTTCTCCTACTCTCCTCATCATAGCCGCTAGAGGGACTAGTGCCCTCACTAAGGTTGAGCTGCTCTTCAGACTTGTGTTTACTGTCACTGCCCTCTAACATAGTTGCAATTATACTTGTGAATACTTGGGTGTAGATAGAGTAGATGAGCATCACAAAGTGCAGCTTATTTTGTAAAATATTGAGAAAAAAACTTTAACTTCAGTTTTCTGCAGAAAGCATTTCAGAGCTACCGATTTGACAAACTCGGTGACACCGAAGCACTAACAGAGTCTAAACACATAGTTTCTGTCAGATTGAAATGCAGTTCAGTGACTCCGAGATGCTAGGGTTTCACAAAGAAAGTGATTTCGGTCTCACCGAGCAGTACACTTCTGTCAGACAGAGTTGTACTTGTGCAATGACCAGGGCCAATTGATGTGACCGAGATACTCAGATCGGTCGGTCCAAGATGGGTTCGGCAGAAACCTAACCCTAAGTTTTTGCATCAAATCAATTCTACATAATTTGTTTGGTGGATAGATTTATCTCATACATGGGAAGAACATAAGCACTATACCTTGTGCAAGAATTGGAGTAATGGAAAGCACAAAGGGTCAAATCTGTACCCTAACTTTGCGGCGGATTCACTATGGTGCCAACGGTGGTGAGGATTCCATTGACAGCGGCGGAGACCAGCGGTAGAAGGTATTTGGGGACGACGGCGATGATCCGGAGACCAAGGGCGGCAGTGCTGGGGCACGTGCTCATGCAGTTTGAAGTGATTTTCAACCGTATGGGTACGGGGGGAATATATACCTAGGTGCTATCGATGTGACCAAGTGGAATGACTCGGTGGCACCGAGATGCAAAATTGCTTGCAGTTGTTCCAACTCATCGTGACCGAATAGTTCTAATTGGTTGCACCGAGATAAAACCTAGATCAACTTAATGATTTTTGTGACACCAAGTACGAATGAGTTGGTCTGACCGAAAGGCATTAAGAGGTTTTGGAAGTTAAGCCCTTGCCAGATCGGTGGCTTCGAGTGCGGCTCACCCGGAGGGTCCGAAAGTGACTTGTTCAAACTTTGTGATGTAGCATGAATAGATTATGAGACAAGAAAAATCATAGATAGCTAGAGGGAGTACTTAGGCATTCTTGTCCATTCATTTGGCAAAAAAGAACCAAACAATCAAAGCAACAAATGGATGTCCTCGAATGAAGAAAATTATGCAACCAACATGCTCACACAATAAGATGGCAAAATAAAACAGGTGGCAAAGCATGCACATACACTCTTGCATCTATCAAGCAATTGGCAATGACTAGGTCATCTATATATGAGTATATTGACTTAGGAGTCAAATGACAACATTTGATCATAAGTCATACTCATCATTTAAGCACAAGTGGGGTTACCACTTCTACATAAAGCATCATTGTGTTCACATCATTTGAGTGCTTTAGCTCAATTTTCATAGAGCAAAGCTCCCCCCCCATATGTGATATCCCCCCTTAAGAGGGATGAACTAACCATGGGTTTTGTCGATGATGACTTCATGTAGGTGTTGAAGATGAGGATGCTCAATGTTGATGTAGATCATTTGGAGCTATCCATTGGAGTGAGTTGCACTTTCAATACCTACATGGTTTAGTCCCACAAGGAACGTACAAGAATATCCATCGACATAGAGTGAAACACACATATGATTATGTCCATGAAAGCATTAGATTACCATGTCCCTTGTCTTACAAACAAGAGGTTTGGTGACTCCATGAACTAGTGCAATATATGGAAATTGATTGCACTTGTCCTTTCCAAAGGCATGTGAGTGAAGTATGTTGGCGGAGTCACCCTCAATAACTCTCTAGTTCTTATTTTTTGGGATGAAAATCAACTTGAGGGGAATCCTCAGAGTCGTAGTCATCCTTGATGTAGTGGAACTTGATGTAGTCTTGGGAACCCACTTGACCATGGCCTTATCAGCTTCTTCAAATGAATTAATTTCCTCTTGAAGTTTGTCCTCACCTTTTAGCTAGTGGTCCTATGGTGGAAGATCATCTTGAGCTTGTGTTCCTTTGAAAGAAGTGGGGTCATACTTCTCTTGTTGAAGAACAAACTTCGTCTTGGGATATTGGTCTTCTTTCCCCTCAACTCCATTTGCATTGAACTTTTGTTCAAAACCAACACCTTGATTCTTCCGGTGCCTTCCTTGCCTGTGTCCAATTTCCTCAAATTGCTTACTTTCGGCAAGGATCTTGTAAACACCTTTCTCTATAATTCTCTTCAATAAGCTATTTTCTTGATCTAGTGTGACTTGGCTAAGAGAATCATTAGTCGAATCAAGAGAACTACTAGAAACAACAATACTGGATTTAACATTGTTATGGTTACCACTAGAAGAAGAATCTTTCTTGCTCTTGTTGCTAGATTTTACTTGTGGAATATAAGTAGACAATAGTAAATTCTTGGCAATGTAAGAAGAACTCTTCTTTGCAATATCATCATTGATTGCTTTTAGGAACCCATGCTCTTGCTCTAAATTTAGCTTCTCGAAGCATAGCTTCTCATGAGTTCTTAGGAGCTCTCTATGATCCTCTAGAGTTGTTTCATGAGCTAATAAGAGTGTTTAGTTATTTAGTTAGACGCTCAATCTCCTTCTTATCATTGTCATTCGTTTCATCTTGATTAGCATGATTAATAGCAATTTCATCACAGTTTTGATCACTAGTGTTGTCAATAAGTAAATCATCATAACCTAGCAAATCATCTTCATCACTATTAAACATATTCGGGGTGTGATACCTTAGGGCCTTTAGCCATGAAGCATCTTCCAATTCCTTCATTTGGTGAGTCAAATATGTCGTAGGAGTTGGATGACACAAGTGCAAGACCGGCAACACCTTCATTTGGAGTATATTCGGAGTCGGAGTGATAACTTATCTCGGAGTATTTGTCGGAGTCGGTACTAGATACCTATTCACCAAAGTGAGCTTGATGTCTTCCCTTGTGCAGCTCTTTGATGATTTATCCTTCCTTTCCGAATCCTTGCTTCTACAAGAGGGTCTTCGTTCATAACGATCATCTCTACTCCTTCTCTCTCTTGGTGGTGATTCATCTCGTTTACTTCTCCTCTTAGGTGAATCTTCTATTTTATTGTAGGGAGTCGTACACTCATTGGAGTAGTGTCTGGGTCTTCCACAATTGTAGCAATTGCGATCACGACTAGAAGATCTTTTGTCATTGTACGATCTTGACTTGGAACTTCTTTCTTTGCTTCTATTCTTGTAGAATTTTTTGAAGTTCTTCACCATTAAGCTCAATTCTTCATTGAAGACTTGTTTCTCACTTGATGTTGTAAGAGCATCACATGAAGATTTATAAGCACCACTAGACTAGTTGTGGAGCTCTTCCTTATCCTTGAGTGACATCTCATGAGCAACAATTCTACCAATGACTTCCGTTGGCTTGAGATATTTGTGGTTGGGCATCATTTGGATCAAGGTGCACATGGTATCATATTTTCCATCCAAGGCTCTTAGGATCTTCTTGATGATGAATTTTTTGGTCATCTCGTTGCTTCCTAAGCCGACAATCTCATTTGTGATGAGAGCAAGCCTAGAGTGCATCTCAGCGACTCCTTCACCATCCTTCATTTTGAACTTGTAAAGTTGACTTTGAAGCACATCCAATTCGGGTTAATTGACGGACTCGGTAACTTCATGCATATCAACCAAAGTATCTAAAATTTCCTTTGCATTCTCAAGGTGGCTGATTTTGTTGAATTTTTTGGGGCACAATCTGTTGAAGAGAATATCGCAAGCTTGAGCACTGTATTGCAACATCTTCATCTCTTCCATGGACGCTTCACGATCCAGTTCTTTTCCATCCTCTAAGAAATCACCTTGCAAGCCAATACGCACAATAACCCAAACGGTGGGGTTATGACCAAGACTATGCATTTTCATCTTATGCTTCCAACTAGCAAAATTAGTACCATCAAAGTAAGGACCTCTACGCTGGTAATTTCCCTGGCTAGACGCCAAACTCTCCTAGGTTGTGAAACCAAGGCTATGATCACCAAATCTATGAAAATCAAGGCAAATAGAGACCAAAGCTCTGATACCAATTGTAGGATCGAAAGTAGGTCTAGAGGGGGTGATTAGACTACTTGACCAAATAAAAATCTAACCTTTTCCCAATCTTATTTGTTAGCAGATTTTAGCAACTAGTACAAGTAAAGAAATCAACCTACACATGCAATTCTAAGAGTGTAGCAGCGGAAAGTAAAACATTGCATATGAAGGTAAAGGGAAGGGTTTGGAGAAGGCAAACGCAATGTAGACATGAAGATTTTTGGCGTGGTTCCGATAGGTGGTGCTATCATATATCCATGTTGATGGAGACTTCAACCCACAAAGGGTAACAGTTCCGCGAATCCACGGAGGGCTCCACCCATGAACGGTTCACGAAGAAGCAACCCTGTCTATCCCACCATGGACATCGCCCATGAAGGACTTGCCTCACTCGGGTAGATCTTCATGAAGTAGGCGATCTCATTGCCCGTACAAACTTCTTAGTTCAACTCCACAATCTTGTCGGAGGCTCCCAAGCGACAACTAACCAATCTAGGAGACACCACTCTCCAAAAGGTAATAGATGATGTATTGATGATGAACTCCTTGCTATTGTGCTTCAAATGATAGTCTCCCCAATACTCAACTCTCCCTCATAGATTTGGCTATGGTGGAAAGGTCATTTGAGTGGAAAGCAACTTGGGGAAGGCTAGAGATAAAGAATCTTGTGGTAGTATTGGAATATTTTGGTCTCAACACATGAGTAGGTGGTTCTCTCTCAGAAAATGAGTAGTGGAAGTGTAGGCACGTTTTGATGGCTCTCTCACGTATGGAGAAGGGGGTGGAGGGGTATATACAGCCTCCACACGAAATTCAACTGTTACACACATTTGACCCAACTTGGGCAGACCAAATGGAAGAACTCAATGATACCGATTCAGTTCAAAATGTGAACGTTAGGAATCTTGGTGGGACCGACCTGAACAACTCGGTTGGACTGATCTGCTAGGGGAAAAACCTCATCTCGGTGACGCCGATTGCTTCAACTCGATCAGATTGATTTCAGCAAAGAGCAAACAAAGAGTTGGTCAAGCAAATTCGGTGTGACCGATCACTCATTTTGGTAAGACCGAAATGTTACAAAGGGAAATAGAGAGGTTGCATGGAAATCTCGGTGAGACCGAGATCCGTATCAGTGTGACTAAAGTGTTAGGGTTTCTGGCAATGGCTATGACAACTGAACTCGGTGGCGCCGGATGGATCATTTTGGTGGGGCCAAGTTTGACTTTGAGTTTTCGACATATTTGGAAGAGAAAGCGGTTGAGGGTTTTGGAGAAATATCACTAAGCACTTTGAGCAAGTAGACCATTAAGCAACACCTCATCCCCTTTTGATAGTATTGGCTTTCCTATGGAATCAATGTGATCTTGGATCACTAAAATATAAATGAAGAGTCTTGAGCTTTTGTCAATATGTGTCATTAGCATTTTGAGGGGTGCACATCTCTAGTCCATGCCATGCCAATCATTGAACTTTCTGAAATATTAACCTTGGATGGTATTAGTTCAATGAGCTATATGTTGTTATGGATTACCAAAACCACCCGGGGATTAGTTGCATTTCAGTGGGACAGCCAGGGAAGGTTCCCATTATCAGCATCTCTACCGCATGCTCCTACTATAAGCGACCGCACCTCCTGTGCTGGCCACACCCACCGCAGCGTCTGCACCGTCCGCGGCGGCAGCGCTGCCGGCATGCTCGTGTGGTGGAAGTTTGGGTGTTGATGGCTTCGACGTCATGGAGCCCTTCTTCTTGGGCACCATGGAAGGTGAAGAAAGCGCTAAACTCAAAGTAGTCAACGCGCTGTTCGCTGGCGTGATTCATGTTTGTGCAGCCCCTACCTAGCACACCAAAGATGTCAGCGTGGAGTCGGCGATCTATGGAGCAGGGCTGCCCCTTTGCTGGTTCGGCGATAGGGGTACACATGACGCAAAGAGCAAGACTGCGAGGGACATGACGGTGTTTACCCACATTCAGGCCGCTGAGAAGCGTAAAACCCTACACCTGCTTTGGTTTATTGAAGGGGTTAGGCGTAAGCACGCGAAGCTCTCTCCTCGGGCAAGTCGCGAGGAAAGAGCAGCTTCACGAGCACCTATGCATGGAGTTGCATGGGGTTCAAACCGTTCTAAAGGTAGCCCTGGCCCTCCTTTTATAGTTCAAGGGGTTACCAAAGTGGCAAAAGGGTCTTTATAGGGAGATTAGATGGAAACAGATGTATCATACATAACTCTTCTAGTTAGGACAAAATGCATCAATAGGTGTCATGCGGAGGAGGAGCCCCGGCGAGTTTGCCACACCGCTTGCCCATCTGCCTCTTATTATCTTGACACGCCATTAGGACAGATGTCGATATAGGTAATC
Source organism: Triticum dicoccoides (assembly GCF_002162155.2). NCBI lineage: Eukaryota > Viridiplantae > Streptophyta > Magnoliopsida > Poales > Poaceae > Triticum > Triticum dicoccoides. Next base: position 360,556,958 of record NC_041393.1, read on the forward strand.
ATTCCTCCAGTGGGCCGCCACATGCCTGACAAGCTCTACCTAACTGCCTGCGAGCTCGACACCACACCAGTGGGTGACAACCTACTCGGTGAGGTGGAGCGCTGGTTTTCTAGCGTTGGCCTGTCGGGCCTTTATCTTGCCGGGCTTGTCTTGCTGGCAAGAGTTATCTTCAACTTGCATTTTTGACTTAGTCTTCTTAATGTGCTCCTTGATCCCACGAAGAGCTGCTCTCTTAGCTTGGGAAAACTTTGTTTGAAAATCTACCCTTGCCGAGAAAGCTGCAACTCGTCTGTGCATAAGTCGGGGTATTATGTCCCTTGTCTAATACACATACACCGGGGTAGTTGAGGGAGTGCTAGATTAGGGGGTATCCGTACATCCGGACTGTATACATCGTCCGGACTATTGAAGCGTGAAGATACAAGACTCAAGACTTTGGCCTGTGTCCGGATGGGACTCTCCTTTGTGTGGAAGGCAAGCTTGGCGATCCGAATATTATATTTCCTTCCTTGTAACCGACTCCATGTAAACCCTAGCCCTCTCCGGTGTCTATATAAACCGGAGAGGATGGTCCTTAGAAGGCCGATCACCATTACAACCATACCAGCATAGGCTAGCTTCTAGGGTTTAGCCTCTACAATCTCGTGGTAGATCTACTCTTGTACTACTCATATCTTCAATATTAATCAAGCAGGAAGTAGAGTTTTACCTCCATCGAGAGGGCCCGAACCTGGGTAAACATTGTGTCCCTTGCTTCCTATTACCATCAGCCTAAGACGCAAAGATCGGGACCCCCTACCCGAGATCCGCCGGTTTTGACACCGACATTGGTGCTTTCATTGAGAGTTCCTCTGTGTCATTGCTGCAAGGCTTAATGGCTCGTCTCGTTGTCAAGGACGACATCATCTCTGGAGGAACGCTGGCTGTAGGCAAGATGCTCCGGCTTGGCGGCTTCATTATGGCCGCCCCATTGGCTGTCACGCCAACGATGGCCTCTCGGGTCATCACGCATAACCTTCGCATCAATTCGGAGCTTGCCGAACAGATGGATCCGATAGAGCTCTCCTCTCTTAATGAGCTCTTGGATCACATTGCCGCTTTGGGAGTCGCTACGTACTATGACCGGATTGGGCTTAAACCCGACCATAGGAACATTAGATCCCCGCAGGCCACCCATGAGATAGCGGTAGTGGAGGAACCACACACGGGTCGCCCCTCAACTTTGAGGACGAATTATGTCCGGATCACCGAACTCTGTAAGCCGAACACCTACTCAAAGGAAGACGTGACCCGTGTCCCGGACTTAGAGTCGGGCATCGGGCCGAAGAGATCGGGTGATACTCCGGACCCCGAACTGTCGGGCTCAGAACCTTCCGTGCCCCCGGGTGTCAGATCGGATCAAAATCCGGATTCAGCCAAAAACACTAGCTCGGACTTAAACCGTCTCTCCCGCATCAGGCAAGAGCCCCTAGAGACGGTACACCGTTACTGGGCCAGATTCCTCCTTGCGCTTAACAAGGTCGAGGACTGCCACGAGGAGGACATAGTCTCACTTTTCTGCAAAAACTGCACAAACAAAGGACTCCTTAATGCTATAAGCCGCCATGACATAGTACACTTTGCGGACTTAGCGACCATAGTACAGAATTACTATGCGATGGAAAGCGCCTGGAAGACCCAAATAGAATTTTGGGATAGTACGACCCTCACCAGGACCTTGGTCCGAACTAAACGGCCGAACTTTGGTAAGTCGACCAATTCAATTCCCAAGAAACCAAAACCCGCCCCAGGGCGTGGAACCATATTGGAAGGGTGGCTCAATGGGCCATGTAAGCTTCACAGTACGCCGGATGCAACACCAACCCATAGCCTTAGGGCATGTTGGATACTCCGGCAGGTAGCTAAAAGTGGCGAGGATCTCCTCCAGAGCCATAAAGCCGAACAACATCCCGCCAAGGAACACAATACGGTACCAACAGTCTTCGAGACTTTTGCCTCAAACAATAGGCGCAAGCGAGCTCATCCAAGCTCTGCTGAAATCTGCCATGTGGCAAAAGTAAATCCGTGGAACAACACTGCTATAACTTTCAATGCCAGTGACGAACCCCAATTCCAGATCGTCCGGGCACCAGCCGCTTTGGTCCTTAGCCCAATAGTGGACGGCTTTTGGCTCACTAAAGTGCTCATGGACGGCGGAAGCGGATTAAACCTGATCTACGAAGAAACACTCAAGAAGATGGAAATTGATAAAAGCCGCATTGAGCAAAGTGGCACAACCTTCAGGGGAATTATCCCTAGTCGGGAGGCACGTTGTGAGGGGAAAATCACACTCGATGTGGTATTCGGCACCCCAGAGAATTACAGGTCCGAAGAAATCGTATTCCAAGTGGCCCCTTTCAGCAGCGGATACCACGCCCTTCAAGGGCGGGACGCATTTGCAAGCTTTCAAGCTATACCCCATTACGGGTACATGAAGCTTAAAATGCCCAGACCCGATGGAATCATCACTCTAGCTAGTGATCCAGACGTCGCACTCTGCCCCGAAAACAAAATCGCAGCACTAGCCTTGGAAGCACTGTCCGAAGGCCTAGCAACAGAAGAATTAACAATGCTGCACGCCACCGTGGACAGGGACGACGTGATACTCGACAAACGACCCAAGTCCACCTCATTTAAACCCGCAGATGAGATAGTCAAATTCCAAGTCCACCCTACGGACCGCACGAAGACAGCCTCCATCTGGACACAGTTAAGCCCCACTATGGACGCCGCACTACAAGACTTCTTACGCGAGAATTGGGACATTTTCGCCTGGCACCCATACGACATGCCAGGCATCCCGCGTGAATTGGCCGAACACAGCCTTAACATACTAAAGGGATACAAACCCGTCAAACAGACTCTAAGGCGATTTTCAGAGTCCAAACGGCAAGCCATGGGGGAGGAGCTAGCCAAGCTACTTGAGGTCGGATTCATCAGAGATATCAAACATCCGGATTGGCTGGCGAACTTGGTAATGGTACCAAAGAAGGACAAATCCTGACGCTTGTGCGTCGACTTCAAAGACCTTAACAAGGCTTGCCCTAAGGATCTGTTTCCCCTCCCTCGCATCGATCAAATCATCGATGCCACAGCAGGACACGACTCGCTGTGTTTCCTCGATGCATACTCTGGATACCACCAAATAAAGATGGCAGAGTCCGACCAAGCTGCAACAGCTTTCATAATGCCATATGGCCCTTTATGCTTCAACACTATGCCTTTCAGGCTCAAGAATGCCGGAGCAACCTATCAACGCATGATTCAAACATGCCTGGAAAAGCAAATCGGCACAACAGTGGAGGCATACGTGGACGACGTAGTCATAAAAACAAGACACGTCAAAACCCTAATAGATGACTTGAGGCTTACGTTCGACAACCTACGAACATACGACATCAAGCTGAATCCGTAGAAATGCATTTTCGGCGTCCCCTCTGGAAAACTACTGGGCTTCATCGTTTCCAATAGAGGAATTGAAGCTAATCCGGCAAAAATCCAAGCTTTGTCGCAGTTGGCTATACCAACAGACCTCAAACACATCCAGAAACTAGCTGGATGCATGTCTGCTTTGAGCCGCTTTATCTCCAGGTTAGGAGAAAAGGCATTGCCTCTTTACCGCCTTCTTCGGTGCATCAAACACTTCATGTGGATAGATGCAGCCGCGGCCGGACTCGATGAAATAAAGACCTTATTGGCCAATAATCCAGTCCTAACAGCGCCAAATATCGACGAACCTATGCTGCTGTACATAGCTGCAACACATCAAGTTGTAAGCGTAGTAGTCGTCGTCGAACGAGAGGTTGACGGATACAAATTCCCGCTACAGAAGCCGGTTTATTACGTATCCATGGTCCTCACCCCATGTAAATCCCGATACCCACACTATCAAAAAATAGCATATGCGGTCTTCATGGCATCCCGAAAGCTACGACACTACTTTCAAGAGTGTTCGATTATGGTGGCCTCCAAAGTACCACTCAATGATATAATAAATAACCACGATGCCACGGGCCGGATCGCCAAATGGGCCATTGAGCTCCTTCCATTTGACATAATATACAAGCCTCGGCGGGCTATCAAGTCACAAGTATTAGCTAACTTTGTCGCCGAATGGACGGAAGCCGAACTCCCTAAAGAGTACGGCGCATACACTAACTGGATCATGCACTTCAACGACTCTAAAATGCTAGCCAAATTGGGAGCGGGTGTAGTCCTGACGTCTCCCACCGGAGACACGGTCCAATATGTCCTCCAAATATTATACACAGACTCCAACAACGCAGCCGAATATGAGGCTCTGTTGCACGGTCTTCGGATGGCAGTCTCTATGGGCATTCAACGCCTAGAGGTGCGCGGGGATTCAAACCTCGCAATATCCCAAATAAACAAAGACTTTGATGCCAAGGATCCAAAAATGGCGGCCTACCGTAATGCCGTCCTTAAAATGTCAGCTCGGTTCGAGAGGCTCGAATTTTACCATGTGGCTCGAGAAAACAATCAAGCGGCAGATGTCCTTGCCCGCATCGGCGCCAAACGCGACCCTGTCCCACCTAACATATTCCTGGAAAGGCTGTTCAAGCCATCCGTGATATGGGAAGGGGAGTCCGGCAATACCAACACGGATCCGAATACATCCCCAGATTCCAAACTACCAGACATAATCGGAGGCTCTACCACCGAAATAACATCGTCAGCCCACGAAATAATGGCTGTCATCGCCTCATGGACTGAGCCTTTCTTGGCCTACCTAAATAGGCAGGAGCTCCCTGAAGACCAAAATGAAGCACGCTGCATCGTCCGACATTCTAAAGCTTACAAAGTCCATGAAGGGGAACTCTATAAGAAAAGTGCGACCAGAGTGCTTCAAAGGTGCATCTCCAAAGAGGAAGAGCGGCAGCTCTTGGCTGAAATCCATGCCGGACTGGGCGGGCACCACGCCGTGGCTCGAGCACTAGTAAACAAGGCCTTCCGTATAGGTTTCTATTGGCCTACGGCCCGAGCAGACGCATAGGACCTTGTCCAACACTGCGTCAGTTGCCAGCTCTTTGCCAATCAGAGTCATATGCCCCCTACCGCTTTCCAAACAATCCCCATAACTTGGCCCTTCGCGGTCTGGGGGCTGGATATGGTTGGACCCCTTAAAAGGGGAAGCCACATGAAAAAAATACTTATTGGTCATGGTAGATAAGTTCACCAAATGGATAGAAGCCAAACCAGTGAAAACGGACGAATCCGGACCAGTAATAGACTTTATATCCGGGGTCGTACACCAATACAGTGTCCCCCACAGCATCATCACCGATATTGGCTCAAATTTCATGGCCGATGAGGTGAAATCTTGGTGCGGCAAAATGGGCATTAGGCTCGACTATGCTTCTGTCTACCATCCTCAAACAAATGGCCAGGTCGAACGGGAAAACGGTCTCATCATGAGCGGCATCAAACCCAGACTAGCGCGATCCTTGATAGAGTTGGGATACTCATTGGGTCGAGGAGCTCGACTCCGTACTCTGGGGGCTGCGGACCATGCCGAATTGCACCACCGGATATACACCATTTTTATGGTGTACGGTGCGGAAGCAGTACTACCTTGCGACATAATACATGATTCGCCACGCGTACGCATGTACGAAGAGAACGAAGTCGAGTTAGATCGGCAGGATAACTTGGACGCCCTGGAGGAGGAGCGCGATGTCGCTAACGCCCGTTTCGCATTCTATCAGCAATAGGCTCGTCAATACCAAGGTAGAGAAGTGCGGGCCAAAACTTATAATATTGGCGAGCTTGTTCTACGCTAACCGGAGAAGAAGAAGGACAAGCTCAAACCCAAGTGGGAAGGCCCCTTCGTCATCGACAAAGTTCTCACCGGAGGAGCATACCGCTTACGTAATGCGTCCGACAACAGACTCGAGCCAAACCCATGGAACGCGGCCAGACTCCGGAGATTCTACGCCTAGCGCTGAACTCAGTGTTCGTCTCCTTACCCCCTCATTTTTAATTATTCTCCCTCCCTCTTCCTTTCTTGATCTTTTTCCTGTCACACACAGTATTTAATACAGTACGGACTCTCGGAGTACTCCGACCGCACTATGTGTGTAAGCTTTACCTGGGGGCTTCCTATATGGAAGCTAAATATAAATTACTCTGAGGGCTTTTTGCCCGTCACACATGCGTTTCTTTTTCCATGTGTGCCTTTTCTTCACCATTATATGCATCGATATGACTTAAGATGTGGCCAAGCTGGGTTGCCTAGCTCCTGTGTTTATGCCCTACATTCCCGTTAATTCGGCTAGGGCATAAGGGGAGCACCTCTGCGATTGTTACTACCGGTTGAGCCGGATGTGTACCTCAGACTGGGTGAAGCCGAAAGCTAGTTTCCTTAAGAGAATATTCGGTCGGTGAAAAAAAGATGTCTTCGTTTATTATAACATAAATCCCCAGAAGTTTTGTATCCTGTGCCATGGTTCGTAGTTCGGACATGTGCCTTGTCGCATGCTTACCCAGGGAAAGGAACCGTTAACAGAACTATTCTCCCTGGAAGATGTTTCTTACTATCCATGTAATATAACATAACTAGTTGGGTACTTGTCTGTTCAAGCACTTATAACCCCTACACCTGGTTTCCACGCATACTCCGGTTTTATATAACCGAGTGGGTATTCAGACACATCCCGGACTATAGGATCCGGGGGCTGAAGCGAAAAGGTCCGCCATGACAAATGATTTTAATCCCGCTAGGGGCTACTTATCTCCATTGAATTACACGGTCACTTGGACTGACTATATTCATCCTCTATACCATCCAACAGGTTATCTAGCTTAAAATCCTGTTGAGAATACTTCGCGGCTAACGCCACATGGTCATATACCAGACTCACGGGAATTTCTTGCCCATCTGGCCCTGTCGGTCCGACTTCGGCCATATGGTTCTGGTCCAGCTTGGTGTAGCGTGTTTTCACTATAGCCCATGCTTCCCTTGCACCCTGCCGGCAGGCTGACATCTTCCGCAGTCGGAAGCGCCGCCGTGCTCCTTGAAGCATGTCCACAAGCTCTCCCATGCCATTTGGCAGGAGGCTTGACGGCCACAAGGCCTGCGCTACGCCCTGCATCGCCTGCCGAGCTCGCTCGTGCAGCTGTGAGAGGTCTTGTAGTAAATCGCCTGCAGATGCGGGCATCTCCTCCTCAGGGGGACCTGTCAGCATTCCTACAAGCCAAACTCTATTAATACACTTCACGTCGAACTATGCTACAGTTCGTCTAGGCACTTACCATAAATGCCACGGCAAAGCCTTTTGTTCTCCTTCACGAAGTCCGCCCTCTGCGCACGGACGTCTTTCAATTCCACGTCCAGCCGAACATTGGCATCTTGGAGAGCATTCTTCTCCTGCTTAACTTGCGTAAGAATGCGCTCGCCAGCCTTTAGTTGCCTCTGGAGATGCGACTCGTCATCTCTCCCGCTCTCCGGATTTACTCCGGGGTTATCTACAAAATTTTCTGTTAAATTTGTCATAGCAGCCAGTTGCTAACTGGTACATTTCCGTACAATGGGGATAAATGTTACCATATGAGGCCTTCTGGGATTCCTCTAGCTTGGCAACTGTGGCCCTTAGTTGGGTCTTGCACTCCTCTAGCTCCCGAGACAATTGCTCATTCTTATCTACAATAACCTGCGCATAAATTGATACTTAAAACTGTTGTTTGAACCGTTTAAAGTCTCAGGGGCTACTGCTATAGATGCTCATCAAACTTTCTTACCCGTATATCTTTGGTATACTGGACTGTCGCCCAGGCGAGCCGGCTTTGAGCAGCTCGGATGTATGCGTCTCCCGAACTGAAAGCATTAAATGCCTCTTCGGAAAAGATGTTGTTGCGAAGCATGGCCCGTCGACGCCGGTGATTCATGGCGCTCTCTACTTCGGAATTTGTGGCAGAGAGCATATCTGCGTCCTCTGTCGGAGGACTATGCGGCGTCGACCCTATGTCTGCCTCCTCTCTTGAAGTTGGTTCTGGAGCCCGACTGGTGGAGGCATGGTTGGTAGGATCCCCGGATATAGTCCGGATGCTCCTCTTCCTGCCATGATGTAAAGGGCACTGTTACACTTCAAATAACAATAATTACATGAAAGGTTGTTTCCTTACCTCTGTAGAGGCGTGTCGGCCCTAACCACCTTCCTCTTGAGCCTAGCCAATCCGGACGCATGTGGCTGACGGGTCCCTAGGAGCTCGGCCCTGCGCTCCGAACGTCGCTTCTGCAAAAACACGACACATCAGGGATAAGGCGTGACATCAGGAAAGAGTCCTCTTTGGAGGATCGAGTCTTCTGCTTGGCTTACACGCGATAAGGTAGCAATCCGGGATAATCAGCAGTAATAGCCACTGAGGCACCGTCATGGCTCGCCCAATAAAATATCCCATCGACAAGCTCCCCGGCCACATCTGGGACTTCTTCGAGTCCTGGATCCAGTGCCCTTTCGGGGTCCTCTGGCTGCGGGGAAGGGCTGGAGATTCCTTCTACGGCCCTCCTCAGTTCCTGCTCAGAAATATCGAGGCAGGTAACCTTAGCAAAGAACGCCACGATAAGTGAAGCGAGAACATAAATGACGACTTACCCAGTTTGGGGGATTGTACATGGAGAATCCATCTCGCGGTTTGATATGAAGGAAGTCTTCCTCTTCTCTTTTGTATAGATCGGACAATATCCTTGCCAGAGCGATGGCGGAGTCCGGACCCTTACGACCACAGCGGGTGGCATCGTCTGTCCCATTGTAATGCCACATGGGATTGCCCCGATATTGAAGCAGCTGCACTCCCCACATTATGCATATTGCCATGATCTCGACTGTCATTATCCTGGATTTGGCCATTAACTTTATCCTGCTCATCAGGAAATGTACTTCCCTGGTATCCTCTTCTTGGGGGCCTCGGGGGCGCCAGCTTAAGCGTGCCCTCGGCGGGGCGTTACTGAACTTGGGGAGTCCTGTCCGAACTGGATCCGGAAGGGGGACATCGTCAATATAGAACCACTCTAAAGCCCAGTTCTCTGGTGCCTTCTTGGGAGTGCCGGACAGGTATCCGGTCTCGGCGATACGCCATACTTCGGCCCCGCCCACTTGACATAGGGACTCTCCCTGGTTGCGGGGGACAAGACAGAACAACTTCTTCCACAAACCAAAATGAGCCTCGCAGCCTAGAAATAGCTCACAAAGAGTGACGTACCTTGCTATATGTAGTACGGAGGCTGGGGTAAAGTTGTGCAACTGGAGGCCGTAGAACTCTAGGAGCCCACGAAGGAATGAATGAATAGGGAACCCGATGCCCCTTAACAGATGCGGAATGAGGCATATTCGCTCCTCTGTAGATAGATTAGGGGATCTCTCCGCTTGCTCTCCGCCGTTATAGGTGGTTATTCCGGCTCGGACGGGGACCGCGAATGCCGGTGGGAGAAGCCCTTGGGTTTGTAACTTTACCAAACGGCTATGAGGAACTGAACACTCTCCCCAGTCCCCCAGTTTGGGGCAAGGGGAGCGCGCAGAAGAGTTGTGACGACTGGCCATGTTGGAATGGTTTCTTTGGGGCACTCTATTGGATGCTTGCTCGAGGAGGGAGAGTGAGGTTTGGATCTGGGAATCCCCGTCTCTTCACATAGACGGTTAGCGCGAAGGATCGAGGGTGGAAAATGCAAAAATGCCTCGACTCCTCGCATTCGCTCGACATGTGGAAATGGTCATTATTGTAGCACTGAAGCCGAGGAGTACAACATTGATAAGATGTCGGACACTGTTCGTCGTGATGTGTACATTGGAGTATTTGGAGAGGGAACCCGCCTTGCAATGCCGAAAACAAGACTGCGCGCCGGACTCATCGTCATTGAAGCCTAGTTAGGCGCTACTGAGGGAGTCCTGGATTAGGGGGTATCCAGACAGTCGGACTGTATACATCGTCCGGACTATTGAAGCGTGAAGATACAAGACTCAATACTTCGGCCCGTGTCCGGATGGGACTCTCCTTTGCGTGGAAGGCAAGCTTGGCAATCCCGATATTATATTTCCATCCTTGTAACCGACTCCATGTAAACCCTAGCCCGCTCTGGTGTCTATATAAACCGGAGAGGATGGTCCTTAGAAGGTCGATCACAATTACAATCATACCATCATAGGCTAGCTTCTAGGGTTTAGCCTCTACGATCTCGTGGTAGATCTACTCTTGTACTACTCATATCTTTAATATTAATCAAGCAGGAAGTAGGGTTTTACCTCCATCGAGAGGGCCCAAACCTGGGTAAACATTGTGTCCCTTGCTTCCTATTACCATTAGCCTAAGACGCACAGATCGGGACCCCCCGAGATCCGCCGGTTTTGACACCGACAGTAGTACTATCTCTTGCCACAAAAGTTGTCGTGGACCATGTTAGGGATGTACATGTATCGAGTCTTCACGCCTGTCGAAGAAGTCGTCAATCCATCAATCGAAGTCCTGCTACCACGGGTGCCAGGGTCCATCGACGATGTCCACTGCAGGAGTCAACGTCATACTTTCCCATCTTGCCTGGAATGATGGATGGCACAAGGCCTACTCCATCGCGTGGTGGAGGCCTCTGCTTATTTGGGAGAAGAGGTCGGGTTGGCAGCCTGGATGTGCTCTAATTTGAGGTAATAACTAAATCTTCTCGGATACTAGTTAAATTCGAGCTTTCGGTGTGAATCACTAATGTGCCAATACATTTCATTGTGACATGTTCTATTTTCGTACCTAAACTTTTCTAGAAAGGGGTGTACGTCAACTTAATATGCTAGCAGAACTTATTATGTTGTTTGTCTCTTTTCTTTGCACAGCATTCAAGATATGATGTTGTATACAGTTAGGTACTATAAAGATGATGAACAGTTAGGTACGAGTTTGTTGGTTTCAAGCTAGCTCTACCGTAGCGATCCACTGCTTCCACCCCGATTGTGCCACCCGCGTAAAATTTCTGTATGCAAGGTCAATGTGCTATGATGTTGTATACGGTTGTGTCAACTATATAAGTATTTACTGAGCATCAGCAATGCATATGGTTGAAAGATGTAGTCAAGAGCATCGACTGATCAGTTTCTCTCTCTCTAACAAGTGGGACCTGTTGAATTATTTCTTCGCTCGTGACAATTTTCAATTAGGTTCCACTGTACTATACCTTTATTTTATTAAGTTATAATTTGAGCTTAGTGACCTCAAAAAGTTGTACACAAGCCATGTTTCGGCCATTTCAGATGTCGTTGAATGTGGGATGAGTAGCTATGTAAAGTTGTACTTTATTACACATGCCTTTTCTGTTGAACATCACCAATGCAACTGGGTCAAAAGTTGTTCACAAGATTCCAAAATAAGCGCAGCCTAGCATATGTTTGTTTTAATAAAATCCGCAACACATTTCAATTTTTATATAATAAGATTACAATGCCCAACTTAAGTTTTTTAATAAAATTCATAGCTCAATATTAATTTTTTATACGAAATGGTCAGTCCAGACCAACATTGTTTTTCACCCATCCCAGAAAATGGGTCCATTTCTAGTAAAATCAAATGGGTTGTAAATTATCAGAAATAATAAATGGGCAGCATGTCTGCAATATTATTTTTTTCACCCACCCTAGTAAATAGGTGTGTTTTAATAAATAATCAAATGATTTGTAAATTCTCATAAATAGTAAATCAGATATTATTACCCAGGAAATAGATTTTTCTTTGAGTCAAAGCCGAGGAAATAGACGCATAGGCCCACTAGGACGAAGCATGTGCATGGCATTGTCCATTTAGGGAACAAAATGATTTAATGGTTAAAAACAAAACGTCAACAAGTTTTTTGACAACTGTGGTCATTGGATTGACATCCAACAGCGATCCTGCTTCTTCAATCTCTCATCCAGATGCTCTTGCTCCAGCTGCCAAAACCATCACTAGCAGGGGAGCCTGTATCTGCCTCTTGTAGCCGACTATGCTACTGCGTAGGCCTCGCTGCCCCACCCTACTCCCAATGGTGGCCAGGTGATCCTATACTCACCCACACCTTCTGTTATTCTCTGGCGACGGCAGCCTCACCCCGCAGCCGAACCAGTCCCTCGTACTCCCCTCTACTAGGCACTCCAGTGCCCATTCCTCCATGACTCCAGATTGTTCCCATCTTAGGCCTCACCTTCTTCCATCGCCATGGTGCACTCGATAATGCGTGGTCCACAACGAGAGCCAACATGGACGTGGAGAGGCTGACAACTAGGAATCACTAGCTACATCTTTGCATGCAAGCTAGTGCCTCCTTATTACGGGGGAATAAACGATTCCTCCATTGATAGGTTGGACCGCCCAGTTTCAGAGTCTGACTTGTGGGCCTACTAAGTTGACACGTTTGTAGGGCTTTGTGAAATTACGCAACAAACGACTTTAGTAGTAGTGACTGTTTGATTAACATCCAACAGTTGTGTTGCATCTTCAATCCCATCTTCTATTCTTGCTCCAGCCACCCAAACCAACGCAAGCGGGACCGCCTACTCCTACCTCCCATGGCCGGCTCTACTGGCACCGCTGGCCATGCCATCCCTCTACTCACCCACACCTCTTGTTATTCTCCGGCGACGACAGCCTCACACCGCAGTGGAACCAATCAACCCTCATACTCCCCTCCATGCAGGCAGCCACCGTCTCGACTTCCCCGGCTCTGTGTCATTGCCTTCCTAGGCTTGGCCGTTGTCCGCCGCCTTGGTGGTCTCGGCGTGGCGTGGTCAACATGTTCAACTAATGATAGCCATCAAAAGAAGACTGTAAATGGTGATGCTAACAGCTAGACCAACCATCTACATCTTCAAACAGAAGGAAGTTCCTCCATATTACACACAAAAAATGATTCCTTCCCCTGACAGCTGGGACCCACCAGCAAAACCTTCGCACGCAAGAAGTGCCTCCTTATCCTCCCTGACACCTGGGACCCACCCTGTTGGGGACATAACCCGCCATGATTGGGCCAGGTTATCCAGGTAGTAGCTGAGGAGCAAAGAATCAAGACGGGCCAAGGCGCCCAGGTGCAAGACCAGTTGGGTGGCTCACGTAGTGGGCCGGCTTAGGGGCCAACATCTGAAGATGGCGGCTCATGGCCCTGAAGTCCAAATCGCCAAGAGTTTCCTTGCTTAAGAGACAAGTTAGAAACATCCCAAGTAATGGATCGTAGTACGACCCGGACACTTGTAAGCCGTGTGTATCGACCTGTATATAAAGGAAAGTTCTAGAGGCAGATAGGCCTAAGTTACAATCGATCAATAGCTAGGTCAATCGAATCGTTACCTTGTAATTGATTCCCAAGAAATAAGAAAAATAAGCAAGAAGCAGGCTATTACCTCGATCCTAAGGGGGAAAACATGGGTAACTTGTGTCTCTTAATTCCGCTCAATCCCGACAAGCTAATCAGCCGTTGTGATGGCCTCACGACTAAGTCATCACACTACGACATCTGCCATGAGAATACCATGATAGTTGGCGCCCACCATGGGGCCAGCGCGCGGTGGTTTCATGTTCTTGAAGGCCTCTTTCCCATGGATCGAGGGATACGATGTCGGCAGGATGACAAAGAGTCGCCGCGGCAATCTCTACATCGACGATGCTGGCTGGGCCCCCGAGGCCGACTCAATAGAGTACAGTTACCGTCCGCTTCGGCGGAATCCACGTCTTCATCGGCAAGATCAACGGATTTGAGCCCGAGCCAGATATCTGCACCGACCATGAAGAGCCGGCTCGGCGCGCCCAACCCGCCTGGATCCAAGCCGGTCGGAAGCATGTCTTCATTGGTTTCACACAAGGCGTGGAGCTTGCAGAAAATTCTGTGTCTAGAGGAGAGACTCTTGTTTACTCAGATGGTGAATCCTCAACTGAGGAGACGGAGTCAATCTACCAGCTTCAAGACGGCAGCCTTGGGAGCTATTTCGATGGCAACAGTATTCTGGACCCCTATGAGCCGTTGTGCCGAGCCGCCATCTTCATGGCGGGATGGCGCCAACTCTCAACACTCCGGTGTCCAGAGCAACGGTAACGACTGACCTTTCATTGTTCGGCTCAGCCAAGCCTCTGACTCAAGTTCTATCTGAACTAATGAACACCTTGATGACCTTACTAGGGACCGAGGTCACAGCGGGAAACCAGGCAGAGTGCAATACAAGGATTGCAAAGCTTCGGGTGCAGATGACCAAGGCCTAGGAGGATATCAACGCTAAAAATGCCTGGACAGCCGAGTTGCAAGCACAGATTAATGCAGAGATGAAGCGTCTGAAAACCCACGCTTGGCGTCCAAACCTTCAGCAGAATGCTTCCAATGCAGTTCATTAGCGGAGGTACCAGAGCCATTTATCTATGAGTTATGAGCCCACACGTTTGTTCAACATGCCAGGGGGAGGCCCAAACACTCCAGGAGCGCCAGTTATACCCCAATTAACCTCTGATGTACATGGGAGCAGGGCGGCAGCGCAGCCGCTTCGGCTAGAGCCGGCCCGAAGGGAGGAGCTGGCCCCCGACCCTCACCTCGTCGGACACCACCACACTTCCTGACACTGTCAGATCACTTATCTAACCCGATGGATAGCATGGTGGCAGCGGCAACCCAGCTTACCGCAATTCCCATCACCGGTGAGTCACTAGTCGCGGTTGAAACCCAGAACACCATTGAACTGTTGGAGACAGCGATTTCTCAGCGGGCTAATTACTCTTATAGCCGGCATCCTGTACACTCTACACTGCTGCCAAGTCATAGCTATAGCCGGCATGCTAAGTCGCTGGCAGTTTCAAGCAGTGAACGATGTCGTAACCCTCCCTAGGATAACCCACCCCTTAACCCAAGGACTGGTGCTCAAGCAATTGTGGACAGTGCAAGGGCCCGTCGCTAGGCAGAGGCAGCAAACTATGGGGCTTATTAGTCACCCCCGGTAGTTCCTTCATCTTCCATGGGAGCTGGGTCGAGTACCAGAACCATTGGAGTGATGGGCCTAGTGCCAACTTTACGTAACGAGCACATGCCTAAATATTTTAAGGGTCCTCGCAAAGTGCCCAACTACACGGCGGATCTCCCTCCAGAGGCCTGGATCAAGAGCTACAAGCTGGCCATGGATATGTTGGACGTCAGTGTGCAGTATGTGCCAAGTATTTTACTATGATGTTGGAGGGGCCGGCTTGCACATGGTTGAAGAACCTGCCCCCCAATTCTATCAACACTTGGGCGGATTTGAAGGAGCGCTTAGTCAAGCATTTTCAGGGAACTTGCAAGCAGCCAATGACAATTGTTGATTTGCAGCACTATGTGCAGAGTGAGGATGAGTCGGCCCATCATTGGGCTCGCCGAGTTGTGAGTATTATCCACTCTTCGGACAACATCCAAGCGGCTCAAGCTCTATTGCTCTTGGATAAGAACTGTCACTTTCAGCCTCTTGTGCAGAAGATCGGGCGGCTTAAGCACAAGTGCATGGATATGGGCAATCTCATGGATGTACATACCAGATATGTTGATTCTAATGGTACGAAGGATGCTAGCTCTGATGATGATAAATCTGGCAAGGGCAAGAAAAACGGCGGCGGCAAGGGTCAGCAACAGAATGCCCCGACATAGAATGGTAATCATAATAGTCATGGTAACAGTGGAAAGCGCAAACACTCCGATGGCAGGCAGATTTTGTAGCTGACACCAATGCCGGTTTAAAAATCGATGTTGCAATGGCAAGCACCCTTATAATGGGGGTGGAAGCCCAAGAATTATGTGGAAGGTGCACCGTGCCCTAAACAGAGTTATCTAGTCATGCCTGGAAGTATTGTTATATTGCAGGAGTACAGGAACCAATCATTTCAACAACATCATGGTAATGGGCCACCCGGTAGGTCAGGCTCAGGAGGTTCTAGGTAGCCGGCTTTGGTGGCGGCGGCTCAAATTCTCGCTATCAGAGCCAAGGGAACCATGGTGGTCATCATCAGCAATCTAGTCATTTTAATCAGCAGAAATATAACAAATCAAGATACCAGAGTAATCCTCAGCAGCGTAATAGTGGCCAATATCATGTTTTCACTACAAGCACTTGCAAGCGTGACCGGAAGGTCCTGAAGTGGGCAGTTAACATGGTTGAGCCGGTGGTGCCCCAATATTTGAGGTGGTCTGAGCATACGATCACGTGGAACCTGGCGGATCACCCATCCCGGGTTGAAAATCCGGGTCATCTGTCCCTGGTCGCAGCCCCTCAGGTAGCAGGCTATAAGTTTACTAAGGTACTCATAGATGGTGGAAGTAGCATCAACATATTGTACTATGACACTTTTTGACGGATAAATCTAACAGAGAAGGATCTTAAGTCATCCTCTATAGTATTTCACAGAGTTGTTCCTGGCAAGTCGGCTTACCCTATCGGAAAGATTGCTTTGGAAGTGGCTTTCGGTGATGAATATAACTACAGAGCAGAGACACTATGGTTTGAGGTGGTCAAAATCAAGAGTCCACATGCGTTGTTTGGATAACCGGCTTACACCAAATTTATGGCTCGCCCCTGTTACATATATCTGCAGCTTAAGATGCTAGAGCCACGAGGGACAATCACAGTTCACGGAGATCGTAAGATAGTTGTAGATTGTGAGGAAGGACATGCTGCTTATGTTGAGTCGGCTTGTGCTACTGATGAGCTCAAGTTTTATAAAGATAATATTGAACCAGCTGAGATTACCCCTTTGAAGAGCCCACTACACATAAGGACCCTGCTCAAGTTTAAGTCGGCAAAGAACATGCAGCAAGTGGATTTTGTCCCTGGTGATTCTTCTAAGCAGTTACCCATTGGGACTGGGATGGATCCCAAATAGAAAAGCTCACTCATTGAGTTCATCTATGAGAATTGGGACATCTTTGCATGAAAACCTTCTGACATGCCAGGTGTACCGAGAGAATTCACTGAGCACCACCTTAATGTGGATCCTAAGATGAAACCTGTCCGACAGTTCCTCTGTCATCTTAATGAGGAGATATGTAAGGCCATTGGAGAAGAAGTGGCTCGGGTCTTAGCCGTCGGGTTCATAGTTTAAGTTTTTCACCCTTAGTGGTTGGCTAATCATGTGCTTGTGCTCAAGAAGATTGGCACCTGGTGTATGTGTGTCGATTACAGAGATCTTAACAAGGCTTGTTCAGCTCATCCATTTTCTCTACCCCGTATTGACCGGATAATTGACGCCACGATGGGTTGTGAGAGTTTATGTTCCCTGGGTGCTTATTCTGGTTATCATTAGATCAAGATGGCAGTTGAGGATCAAGAGAAGACAAACTTCATCATACCCTTTGGAGCTTTCTATTATCTGTCTATGTCTTTTGGGCTTAAGAGTGCCCAGGCAACTTACCAGCATTGTGTTTAGAATTTCTTTCAGGGGCAGATTGGATGCAACATTCATGCTTAAGCTGACGACATTGTGGTCAAGTCAAGGAAGAAGGAGACCTTGCCTGATAATTTGAAGGAAACTTTTGATAATCCCCGGGTTTATAAGATGATCCTTAACCCGGCCAAGTGCGTTTTATGTGTGCCTGCAGGAAAGTTTCTAGGTTTTCTAGTTTCAAAAGGGGAATCAAACCTAACCCGGAGAAGATCGAAGCTATCACCTCCCTGTCTAAGCTAGCTTGTATCAATGATGTTCAGCGCCTGGCGGGTCGTATTGCAGCCTTGAGCCAGTTCATAAGCCGCCTCGGTGAGAAGGCGACTCCCTTATACCAGATGATGAAAAAGACTGGTAATTCCGTCTAGAGTGATGCCTCTAATGAAGCTTTTGAGGCACTTAAGAAGCAGTTGGCTGAGTCGCCCATTTTGGCTGCTCCGATAGACAAAGAGCCTTTGCTACTGTACGTGGCAGCTAATAATAAAGCTGTTAGCATGGCAGTTGTCGTGGAGCACAAGGAGGCAGGGAAGGAATATCCAGTCCAGCGGTCGGCTTATTATGTTAGTGAGGCCTTGACGGAGTCCAAGCAAAGGTATCCACATTGGCAGAAATTGGTGTTTGGGGTGTTCATGGCCAGCCGCAAGTTGAAGCATTATTTCCTTGGGCATCCAATCACTATGGTCAGTTCAGCACCTCTGGGGGATATCAACCAAAATAGAGAATCCACCGGCTGGGTTGTTAAGTGGGCAAATGAGCTTGGGCCACATTATCTGAAATATGTGCCCAAGATTTCCATACAGTCTCACGATTTGGTGGATTTCATCAATGACTAGACAAAGATACAGACGCCTGAGGAAAAGCCAGATAATACAGACTGGACGATACACTTTGATGAATCAAGACAATTGGAAGGCTCGAGGGCTGGAGTTGTTATATCTTCCCCGTGAGGTGACTAGCTTTGTTATGTTTTGAGGCTCATGTTTCCTGGTACTAACAATGCAGCTAAGTATGAGGCTTTGCTACATGTGCTCCAAATGGCCAAGGAGAAGAGCTTGAGCCGGGTTAGATGCCTTAGCGACTCAGATCTTGTTGCACAACAAGTTTCAGGGAAGTGGGATTCTAAGGACCCGCTCATGGCGGCTTATCGACAAGAAGTAACTAATATTGCTGGCTACTTCAAAGGATATCAAGTGGATCACATTGACCGACGACATAATGAGGCAGTTGATGTGTTGTCTGGTTCAGGTCTCAGCGTAAGCCGATTACCCCCAATGTGTTCCTTGATGTGCTGCATAATCCATCTGTCAAGTTTCCTTCAGAGGAAGACCTAGCCATCCTTGACCTAGAAGGACAATCGGTGGCGGCTCTACTTGTTATTCCAGATTGGACAATGCCTTATCTGGCTTACCTGACTTCGGGTGAGTTGCCAGAAGATGTAGTTTTTGCGCGACAGATCATAAGGCAGTCTAAGTCCATCATAATTGTCAATGGCGAGTTACACAGATGTAGTGTGACTGGCATTTTTCAACATTGTGTTTCTCCTGATGAAGGCCGAGAAATTTGGCAAAAAATTCATCCAGGTGATGGTGGTCATCATGCCGGGTTAAGATCTCTCGTGGCTAAGGCTTTTACACATTGTTTTTTCTGGTTAAGGCTCAGGCTGATGCAGAGGATATTGTCCGAAAGTGTGATGGGTGCCAGAAATTCGCATGGCAATCTCATGTGTCAGCTCAGGAATTGCGGATGATCCCAATAACCTGGCCGTTTGTTGTCTAGGGGCTTGATATTTTTTTGACAAAAACAGTGGGGAAGACCCCCACTGTGATTCTCATTTTCATTATAAGAGGGGAACAGTTACTATGGATTTACATGATGGATATATTACAAGATAATAGAAGGTCTACAAATGATCTAGCCAGCCTTGCATGCCCTCTTTCAATCCAGGTTTAGCCTTCTTTATAATCATGTTGAAGTGCTCCTTGAAAGTGGCAATGCAATATGCCATATTCTTGACCTTGTGATAAAAAATTATGCTATTTCTGTGTTTCCGAGACTCTAGCATCCAGCAATAAAACATTCTTTAAAGCATCCATGGGTATCTTGCTTCCTTCCCTCCAGGAGCATATCCATAAGGTTATGATCAGTGTTCCATTGGTAGCCAATGTTCATCCAGAAGATTTGGCTGAAATCACAGCTAAAAAAGAGGTGCATTAGATGTTCATTAGGTTCATCATCACATAATTTACACTTACTAGTCTCAATGTAGAAATTCTTCCTGTTGAGTAGGTCTCTGGTGCTTAATCTGTCTTGTAACAGGAGCCAGAAGAAGAATTTATGCTTGGGTAAAGAGCATGATTTCCATATCCATTGATAAGGTTTAGGTGCATCAACTAGATTTCCCATGAGTTCAAGGTATATTCTCTTATTAGAGTACTTTGTGTCACCCCAATAGAATTTCCAAGAATCTGATAGCTGCTGGTTCTCTCTGTTGTTGATGAGCTCTCTAAGATTGGTACTCTGTTGTACAGCGATAGAAGACATAGGCAAGTGGAACAATTCATAAAATTCACTATCCTCCATGTTGCTGACAGATGCAAGAGTTGTGTCAGCCTTCTTTGCATAAGAAAATAGTTGAAGCATTGACTGTGATATTGTATGAGAACACCATTTATCTGACCATAGCTTAATTGTATCACCTTTCTGAGCATAGCATATAGTCATGTTTTTGAAGTCTTGCAAATTAGAACAACAATCTCTCCACCAAAAAGATCCCACCATGGTAGGGAAACTAGGTACCTCATCATTGTCATAGTAATTGTTCCATAAGGTTAACCCAGGGAATATCATGCTTATTGAAGAATTTGTAAAGAAATTTAATAAGCAGAGTTTTGTTTTGTGTTCTCAGATCTAACACACCCAGGCCCCCTGCCTTTTTTGGCAAGCAAACATTATCCCATTTAACAAGACAATTACCCTTTTTGTTGATATCCTTACCATACCAAAGAAAATTCCTGCCAGACTTTTCAAAGTGGTCCAACATGGTGAATGGTACTCTTATACAACACATAGCAAAAGTTGGCAGAGCAACAACTATGGATTTGAGATGAACAAGTCTCCCAGAGTATGACATTAAAGAAGCAATGCAAGAAAGTCTATGATCAAGTCTTGATACCATGGGCATCAAATCTGCCACTTTAGGTCTTGTAGATCCCATTGGTAGACCAAGATATGTGAAAGGCATTGCTTCTTTTTTACAGTTGAAGGTATTTGCCAGCTCCTGAGCTTTATCATTAGGCATATTGATTGGTACCATGGCAGATTTACTATAGTTTACAACAAGCCCAGTGAATTTTGAGAAATTGTCAAGTATCTCAATGAAACTTCTATTTTGTACCTCATCAGCAGGCAGGATAACCAGGGTGTCATCAGCATATTGTATGATGGGATAACATTCAGTAAAATTAGTCTCAATGGGTAGAGATAATGTTCCATTTCTCCAAGCATCATTAGCCATGATTTGCAATAATTCTCCAACCATAACATATAGAACAGGGGAAAAAGGATCTCCTTGCCTGACACCACACTTACAGTGTATGCATTTACCTGGAACACTATTAAGGATGACAGATGTAGAAGCAGTAGATAGGATAGATGAGACCCATCTAATCCATTTGTTGCTAAAACCCAGATGCTTCATCATGAATAAGATAGCCTTGTAGTTCACTTTATCAAAAGCGTTAACAAAGTCAATCTTAAAAATAATGATCTCTTTCTTGGATTTGTGGCACATATGTATGTATTTAAAACTCCATGCAAGGCAATCCTGAATATTCCTTGTCTTAATAAACCCATATTGATTCTTGCTAATTCTAGATATAATAATCTGGTGAACTCTATTATCAAGGAGTTTAGTAAGAATTTTGTTAGGCATACTTACAAGTGAGATGGGCCTATAATCATCAGGAGTTTCAGGATTGTCATTCTTGGGTATCAAAGTTATGTAGGCGGTGTTAACAGGAGCTAGGGAAACAATTTCATTGTAGAAATCATTGATGAATTCGTAGAAGTACTGCTTGATTATGTGCCAGCATTTCTTCGTAAACAGGCCATTAAAACCATCAGGTCCAGGAGATTTGTCATTGGGCATTTTATTGATGATATCATCAATTTCGTCATTACTGAAGGGCCTGTCTAGATCATAAAGATCCTCCTCCATAGCAAGATGGGATATGTCAAAGTTTTGTGTGCAGATTGTTTCAGTACCAATCCTATCTTTAAAAGAAGCCCATAGTATAGCAGCTTTATGATCATGATCAAATACTTGCTGTCCATCCATAGTCATAAGATATGTGATGTAGTTGTGCCTAAATACATAAGTAGCAATTGCATGAAAGAATTTGGTATTTTCATCACCAAGTTTTGCCCATCTAATGTTTGACCTGATTCTCCAATAGATTCTCTTAGCCTCCAGCAACTTGTTTGTATGTTTGATGAGCAATTTCCTGAAATTCTTTTCCACCCTAGCTAGTGGTCTTTGATCCTCAATGCCATCAAATAATTTCACATAGAAACAACAATTTTCAATGATTTTGTTCAGTTGGTAGTATTGCTTGCTCCATGATTTCAAACCTCTTCTGATAGCTTTAAACTTGGAGTTTATATTCTTAGCAGAATCAGAGAAATGAGTGGAATTCAACCAATGTTTCTCCACTATTTCAATAAAACCACTGAATTCAGTCCAATACTCTTCAAATCTGAATATCTGGCTTTTGGGAATATTGCTGTCAATCTAGATTTTGATAGGTACATGGTCAGAAGAAATTTTAGCTAATGGAATAGCCATAGTAGATGGATGGGCAGTAGTCCAGTGGGAACTGGTAAAAATCCAGTCTAACTTTTCCAATAGAGGTTGACCTTGTTTATTGCTCCATGTGAAGGCTCTTCCTTTGAGTGGGATTTCAGCTAGATCCAGGTTGACAATGATATTATTAAAAGTCATCATACTAGCAGGATCACCACCAGGTTTGTTTCTATTGTCAGGACTTCTTATGAAATTAAAATCACCCAGAATCATCCATAACTTAGACTGGTTCATATTCAGACCCATAAGCCAATCAGTAAATTCCTGTTTACCTTCAGTGATGTTAGGTCCATAAACATTAGTGAGATGCCAGCAGGTATTATCCAGATTAGATGTAAACTCAATGGTGATATGATAGTAGGTCTGGGATATCACTTTGCCCTTCATTAAGTTGCCATTCCAAATAGTAATCAAACCACCAGAGTTGCCAATAGAAGGTGAAAAGAAAAATTGGTTGAACCTCTTGGGGCAAAAATTCTTGATATAAGCACTGTCAAAAGTATCTCTCTTGGTTTCTTGAAAAGTCAATATACAGCAAGCACTTTCATCAATTTTCATTCTAATGCCATTCCACCTAGTTGTGGAGTTTATACCTCTAACATTCCAATTAGGGGCTTGATATGGTCGGGCCCTTTAAGGGATCTAAGGAAACAAGGCTCACCTTTTGGTGGTAGTCGATAAATTTACAAAGTGGGTTGAAGCATAGGCAGTCAGCAATTGTGAGGCGGCGACTGCAGTTCAGTTTGTGAATAAGCTGATCTTCCATTTTGGTTATCCTCATAGTATCATCACTGATAATGGGACAAATCTATCTAAAGGTGCTATGAAGGAGTTCTGTCAACCAAGAGATATTACGAGGGATCAAGCCCCGGCTCATGGTTCCTTTGGAGCGCCCTCCGGGTTGTTGGGTTGAAGAGCTTCCTGTGGTTCTTTAGAGCATAAGGACTACCCCCAACAAACCAACAGGCTACATGCCATTCTTCATGGTTTATGGTGTAGAGGCGGTTCTCCCAAGTGATATCCTTAATGAGTCGCCCAAGGTGGTAGCTTACGCTGAAATAGACAATGAGACGTCTCGTCAAAATGCTCTGGATGCCTTGGAAGAGGAACGTGATCTCGCGGCGGATCGATCTGCGACTTACCAGCAATACCTGTGTCGCTATCATAGCCGCATAGTTCAAAGTCACACTTTTCAGGAGGGCGACTTAGTGCTTCGTTTGATTCAAGATCGGATAGGCATGCATAAGCTTTCACCTCCTTGGGAAGGGCCCTTTGTGGTTAGCAAAGACCTCAACAATGGGTCATATTATCTCATCGACATACGTGAACACAAAAAGTCACGTACCTCTGAAGAGGAGACCAACATGCCCTGAAATATTGCTCATCTTCATCCTTATTACACTTGAGCCACCGGCTCCAATCATTGTACATACATATCATGTACATGTCTTTTATGATCAAATATAATAAATCTGGCATCCCAGAAGCTCGGCACCTCTGTCCTTTCATCTTATATATGGTGCATGAGTCTTTTCTTTGTTGATCATAGCTCACTTGGGGGCTTCCAACTCAACAAGTTTAGCTTTCTCACCCTCTTGACCAGACGAAAACGTCGCATTATTGGTTAAACATGCCTATATGCTTGATGTTACTCCGAAAAGATGACCCGCCGTACTCTTCACAGTCAATCTTTATGACCCTGAACTTGTCAAGGTTAAAACGGCAGCTTAAGTCATGTGAGAGCCAGCTTATGGAAAGCGAGGATAAACCAAGGCTATCATGCCAGCTTCACTGAAGTAAGACTTGAGCCTCGAAAGCTAGTCTTTTTGTTGAGCCTCGAAAGTCGACTTACAATTTGTTCAATATATTTGAGTATTGTTTATATCTATTTTTCACAGGAAATTTTGTCTCTTAATCAAATTATGGCAATGAGTCATAATTTTAACATGAGTCTCCGGGTCAATAGAACTCTCGGTTGCTTGTGATGACTATTGAGCCTTTATTGACCATGAGTCATCGGGATATGAACCCACAATTGCTTTTTAACACTCAATAATCCTGACTATAAGTCGTCGGTACATAATTCACCGGGTTATTTCACACCAATTATAACCTGGTGGAATTTTATGTAGATGTCAGAAGTATCTGCATTTACAGGTTGCTACATGCAACTTATCAAACGCAAGTACAAGCAATGATTTTATGGTATTCAAGCACAAGAGGCCCAAGGCGGGTCAAGTAAGCATGCATTGATCTAAAATTTCCAACCAACAGGCGGACAACTGTTTGATCAAAAGTTAAACATGCACGACGGCACGACAGAGCAACCAAGTATTTTGCTAGACCTATTACAAGGCTCCAGCCGAGCACAAAATATTTGATTAAGTTTTTCAAGATTATACACTACTCATGTAAGCCGGCTTCCGTGCCATCCAGGTTGGTTCTCTTTGGGTCAGCTTCTTGATGGCTCCTAGCAGTTGATGCCTATGGGTTATCCTGCGTTGATTCTTCTGCATTTTGAATCTGAAGGTGGTCTAGATTCCAGTTGACGTCCATTAAAGCTTGGAAGACGGCCTCATCATGCAAGATAGGAGACGGATCAACGTCTGGTACGAAGATATGCTTATGCCATTGGGGAGTCAAGTCAAAAGATCTCAGTGTTGGAGGGGGAACTCGTGTGTTATTGCCGTCATAAGCCAGCTGATATTTGTTCAACTCCATCTCTGCAACAAGCTGACTCGCCAGTGGTCAGGTTTCTTTGCACAACGAGCATAAGTAGGTCGCATAAATTCACTCCCGTCATCTTTATATTGTGGGAACCCACCAGCTAACTCCGCAAGATCCAATTTTGAGGTATAAGCTTTAACACGGCTTAGTGTAGTCATTGCTCCGAACCGGGCGGCTGACCATCTCAATTCATCAATCTATTTGGGGATGGTCAAGAGGTGCCTTAGTACATCTTTTATTAATTGTGCGGACTCTCTTTCACCACTCACAGACTTGATAACCTAGATGCTCCCAGCATAAAATTGCTCTGCAAGGGACTACACAGCCTTCAGCTTCATCGTGTTGTCTTGGAGGTTGCGGGTTCTATCACCTGCAAAAAGTTGCAATGTGTGAGTCACCAGGCGAGATATTACTTATGCATGACTTGCCAAGAGAGTTAATATTTCTTTATAATTTGAGGGATGACTTACCAGATATAGCTTGGGTCAGGTGAGAGATATGGTGTTTTAACCCGGCCAACTCCTCATAACCGGTGCCAATTAGTTTTTGGTAGCTTCTGCTTGTTGGATCAGGGCGGCTTTGTCGGTCTCAAAAGATTTCTTGTTTGCCTCAAAGCTTGCCTTGATTCTTTCCAACTCTTCCAATGAAGATTGCAGGCTTGATTCAGCCTTGGCCCGAAGAGCATGTTCATCTTCAAAGTCTTTCTCAAGCCGGTCAAATTTGACCGGGCTGTGCTTATTGCTCCCTACAAAATAAGGATATAACTCATTTAACAAGCGTTGAAGTAAGCCGGCAATATCAAACCTGATACTTGGGGGCTATGCATGTTCAATCTCAAAGGAGAAATCCAAATTAGACCGCAAACAATATACTTAGCACTTGGGGGCTAATGCATGTCATTTTTCTACCTTAAAGAGTACAAAAAGACCTGACTCATCTCATAAAGATAAGCCGGCCCTTGGGGGCTATAGGTTAATTCTTCAAAATCTCTTTATATTGAAATACCCAACTCGTCTCAGGAAGATGAGCTGACACTTGGGGTCTACATGGCATTTCTTTTCCTGTGATTCTATTTGAAGAACCGACTTATCATGAACATGATAACCCAGCCTTTGGGGACTACATTGCAAGGTCTACAAATTTATATCTAAGTCTTAAGCATACTCAGTTTTGCTATGATCAAGACTTGGGGGCTACATATGGATATATACAGCAGAGGAGAAGATTGAGTGTACCTCATATTTCTTCTTCATCAAGCTGACCAAGCTGGCTTCCATGTCCCGCCTTGTAGGCAGGCGGCTTAAATAGCTAGCATGCAGTTCATCCATGCTGAAGTCTTCATAGTTTGGCAGCTCAAGTTTTGACTTGCCCTTCCCAATAAGGGTGCCTCATCCTTGGCTGTATGCTTGGTCAGCACGTTGGAGGTTTTTGGAGTCTTATAACCCGCCCCGGTGATAGCAATCTCCTCATTGTTCCTCTCATGAGAGGGAACGTCTTCAGTCTCCTTGGCAGGGCTTGAAGCAAGAGTGGGACTTGGCGGGTTAAGTTCATCCACCGGGTTAGCATCAGCGTCCATAGCTTTAGTAGCTCTCAGTTTATATTATGGGGGCGAGTTGGCATGGTCATCATGATGGCCTTCAGGGTTCTTAGTGTTGGCCTCAGGGGCTACCAAGGTCTAATCCCCTAACTTAGGTATCTCTAGGTTTTTTGAAGACTCGCCCACTTTTCTTTTCTTGCTCTTAGCTTTGGCCCCGCGATCAAGATTGTATATTCAAAAACACATAGCAATGGTTATATCAAGCCGCCAACAGTTGGTAAAATTACTTACCCGAGGTTTATGATCAAAGTCGGCATCTGAGTGGTGGATGAGTCTCCTAAAGATGGTGGTGACTCCAGATAATTGGAATCAGAGGGGTTAAGAGGCTACTTGATAAGGCTGGCTCATGGAAGAGAAGGAGTTGGACTATGAGGCACCTCGTTACGTTGCTTGCGGGTGGATGGTTCATGGCTTAAGCCGGCTAGCAGCTCTCCAGAGTCGCTCCAAGTTTGGCACCTTGATTCATGCTGGATTTTCTTCAAAATAAAGTTTGGATCCAAGTTAGCGTCTTGATGAGAAAATTTTACTTTCCTCACGACCTGCCTTATCTTTATTGGAGACAAGGAGTCTGAGTTGGAAGAGATGGAAATTACCTAAGTATCATCAGCCCGGCTTGTAGCAGCATCACCTTGAGAATAACAAGGGTCAGCGAGTTCAACAAAGAGATGGCCAGGGGAGTCAAGTTCTAACTCTGACTGATTGTGAGTTATGTGTGACCCGCCCATGGCTGTCAGCTCATTCACAGTGGCAGGCTTATTACTTTTCTGAGCCGGCACAGCCTTGGTCTTGGTCGCTTGTGTCTTCCTCTTCTTATTCCAAAAGGGAGATTTGGCCTGCATAGTTGAATGAGGTTAGTAAGTGAAATACTGAATAAGTAAAGCTTAATAAGTCGGACAAATAGTCATGCTCCCCAGATGAGCCGATTGAGCTTAAAGAATGGCTTCAACCTTGTTTTGTTGCAGCCCTCTTGAGTCTCCCCAAGCAGTTTCTTCAAAACCTTGTTGATTTCCTCAGCTTCTAAGTTGTTAGAGCTATACCGTTGATCATCTGTTGAGTCGCCTGAATAATTGCACATCAAATCCGGTCGACAGCTCAATTGGATGATTCTCCAACTGACCCAACACATGGTCAAGTCAACCCCCATTATACCATTGGCCAATAAGGCCACGAGTTTGGAATATGCAGGGCGGTTTGAGCATGCTCTTCTAGAATAACACGGCTTGGGAGGTCAAAGTTTTAACCCAACACCGGGTCAAGTCAACCCCCATCAGCTCTATAACCCAGTAAGGGGTTCTCACCAACTAGAGATGTGTTCTTGCAGTAGAACCAAGTTTTAATCCATCCCTTAGGATGACTTGGCAGAGTGACTGGTGGAAAGGAGCTATCTTTTCTAGGCTGGGGCCGTCAGAAAACTCTGTCTGACGGTTGATATAGAAAAACTCTTTGAAGAGAGGAGCAGTGGGCTCCATTTGTAGGTACGCCTCACATAAGACTTGAAATTAGCAAAGATTAGATATGGAATTTGGATCAAGGTCTTTAGGATGAAGGTTGAAATGGTTTAAAAAATCCCGAAAGAATTTTGACCCAGGCTGAGAGAAGCCCCTAAGGAGGTGGTCTGTAAAGACCACAACCTCTCCTTCGCCTATTTTGGAAACATCATCTCCTTGGGCAGCTCACCAACGAATCTCTTCCTGAGCCGGCAGAAGGCCTTGGTTTTTGAAATCATTAAGTATAAGATCTGAAACTTGGAAAGGCACCCAGTTGTAAATTCTTGTTTTTGGCATGCTGAACCGCCTAAGCAAGATTAAGAACTACAGAAATTTGAATGGCGGGTTACTTATGAAGTGATAGCTAGCTACATCAATAACATGATAAGACAACAATATGAGTTATGGTTAAAGACAAGATGGCATGATCATCAAATAACGGACAAGTCGCCCAACAGGTGAGCCAGCTTGGCAACATAGGCAAATTCTAAATATCTGGCGAGTTACAATTACAATGATGAGCCGCCGACAATATTAAGGCGAGTTAGCTAATTTGGAAATTGCTAAGTTTTTTGCTTAGTATGGGAACAACAGGTTTGTATCGAAGTGTCTATTATTATGGATCTACAAATAGTTAAAAAGGAAAAATAATGGCTAAACATAAGGACGAAGCCTTGGAGCAGTGGCTGCTAAACTTACAGGTTCCTAAGGGGATCTTGGTATTCTAGACGCAGAAACGGTGCCACTGCTCACGCCACTGTATTTCTATGAGAAAGCCCATCAAAACTAGATCTACTCTAGCAATAGTGATAACAGAGCGGTGAACTCCGATGGAGTCTGACGAACTACCGTGGAAGAAGTACATATCTATGAAAAAGGGGATGGTGCACCTGATGGTTGCAAAAGACGGTGGAGACACATTGCCGAGCTTCGGCGATGGCGCTGCGGTCCTGGATGAGTTCGCCGGTGGCGGACGAATGGAGGCAGCAGAGCGGCGGAGAGCTTCGGCATGAGGAAGATAAAGTAGCAAGGGTGGCGTAAAAGTGAAAATAAGGGCCCTTCGTGTGTATAGGCAAGGGGCCAAGGAGTAAATGGCAGGAGCACAAAATGAGGGGGCACAGTAACTTTCCAAGCTGAAGATGCCTTGATTTTTGGGATAAATGGATATGCATAAAGATTTGTTCTGATGTGATCATGGATTTCTAGGGCTTTCGGATATCACATTTTTTTGACTGAGAACTGTGGTGCAAACCCCCATAGCATTTCAAAATTTTATTAAGAAAAAGGTAACAGTTACAACAGCATGATTACAAGAGGTAACCAAGAAGAAAGGAAAAAACTATACAAAAAAGAGCAAATAAGAGGTGAAAATCGGATATGACGTTAGCAATAAGAGGTGAAAATCGACAAGTTTGAAGGCACTTTAAGCGGGTGTTTGATG
This sequence comes from Triticum dicoccoides, assembly GCF_002162155.2. NCBI lineage: Eukaryota > Viridiplantae > Streptophyta > Magnoliopsida > Poales > Poaceae > Triticum > Triticum dicoccoides. The sequence continues at coordinate 360,586,513 of NC_041393.1, forward strand.
ACCCAAAGAAGATGTGGACCAGACCAGAAGAGAAGCCACCAGGTTGAATAGAGGAGATTGACATGAATGAATTAAAATCAATCTAGGGCCTAATGTTGGGGATATAACCCCACGACATAACCCGCTATGATTGGGTCGAGTCATCCAGGTGGCGACTGAGAGCAAAAACTCAAGATGGGCCGAGGCGCCCAGGTGCAAGACCAATTGGGCGGCTCATAGAGTGGGCCGGCTTAAGGCCCAACATCCGTAGATGGCGGCTCATGGCCCTGATGTCGTGTGTGGACACAATCACCTATGGGGCCAAAGGCACCTTGTGGTTCGGCAGGGGGAGATCACATTGCACAAAGAGCGAAGGCCATGAGGCAGCTCGACGATCAGACTCTGGTGGTGTTTACCCAAGTTCGGGCCACTGAGAAGCGTAAAAACCTACTCCTTCTTTGGTGGATTGGATTGAGGAACATGACAACACACAGTGGTCAAACCCGGCAAGGTGGCCTCGGGTGAGGGGGTCTGAATCCTACTCTAGGTTGCGTTGGACCTTCTTTTATAGCTCAAGGGGTAACCACAGTGGCAAAATAGACATTATCTTGTGATTAGATAGTCAACGGTGCTATCATACCTAAGTCTGGCACTAAGACAAAATGCCATAAATGCTACCTTAGGTGGCGTGCAGGGGTGCATCCCCGGCAAACTTATGTCGCCGCTTAGCCAGCTGCTGCTTATCATCTTGACACGCTCTTAGACGGGTGTCAAATGGGCAGTCTTCCAGCAGACTGCCACGTGCTTAGTAAGAGCCACTTCACTGCCTGGGGGCTTGACACCGCATCGAAAAGTGACTGGCGTCGTGATGTGGTGGAGCGGTGGTAATCTGGCATGTGTCTGCCGGGGGCAGGGCTTGCCGGGCCTTCTTGGAGGGGTGCGCCTGATACGTATCCAACGTATCTATAATTTTTGATTGTTCCATGCTATTATATTATCCATTTTGGATGTTTATGGGCTTTACATTACACTTTTATATTATTTTTGGGACTAACCTACTAACCAGAGGCCCAGCCTGTATTGCTGTTTTTGCCCATTTCAGTGTTTCGAAGAAAAGGAATATCGAACGGAGTCCAAACGGAATGAAACCTTCGAGAGCGTGATTTTTGGAACGAACGTGATCCAGAGGACTTGGAGTGCAAGTCAAGAAGCAGTCGAGGCGCCCACGAGGGTGGAGGGCATGCCCACCCCTACAAGGCGAGCCCCCTATCTCGTGGGCCCCTCGGGCGGCCACCGACCTACTTCTTCCTCCTATATATACCCATATACGTCGAGAACATCAGAACAAGCCACGAAAAACTATTTCCACCGCTGTAACCTTCTGTATCCGCGAGATCCCATCTTGGAGCCTTCGCCGGTGCTCCGCCGGAGGGGGAATCGACCATGGAGGGCTTCTACATCAAGACCATAGCCCCTTCCATGAGTTGTGAGTAGTTTACCACAAACCTTTGGATCCATAGTTATTAGCTAGATGGCTTCTTCTCTCTTTTTGGATCTCAATACCATTATCTCCTCGGTCTTCTTGGAGATCTATTTGATGTAACTCTTTTTGCGGTGTGTTTGTCGAGATCCGATGAATTGTGGGTTTATGATCAAGTTTATCTATGAGAAATATTTGAATCTCCTCTGAATTCTTCTATGTGTGATTAAGTTATCTTTGCAAGTCTCTTCGAATTATCAGTTTGGTTTGGCCTACTATATTGATCTTTCTTTCAATGGGAGAAGTGCTTAGCTTTGGGTTCAATCTTGCGGTGTCCTTTCCCAGTGACAGCAGGGGCAGCAAGGCACATATTGTATTATTGCCATCGAGGATAAAAATATGGGGTTTATATCATATTCCATGAGTTGATCCCTCTACATCATGTCATCTTTCTTAATGCGTTACTCTGTTCCTATGAACTTAATACTCTAGATGCATGCTGGATAGCGGTCGATGTGTGGAGTAATAGTAGTAGATGCAGGCAGGAGTCGGTCTACTTGTCATGGACGTGATGCCTATATACATGATCATGCCTAGATAATCTCATAATTATTCGCTTTTCTATCAATTGCTCGACAGTAATTTGTTCACCCACCGTAATACTTTTGCTATCTTGAAAGAAGCCACTAGTGAAACCTATGGCCCCCGGATCTATCCTTTCTCATATAAGCTTTCAATCTACTTTTATTTGCATCTTTACTTTTCCTATCTATATTTCAAAATACCAAAAATAGATTTATCTTATCATACTATATATATCAGATCTCACTTTTGCAAGTGGTCGTGAAGGGATTGACAACCCCTTTATTGTGTTGGTTGCGAGTTGTTTGTTTGTTTGTGTAGATGCGTGGGACTTTTGATACCTTGGTTCTCAAAAACTAAGGGAAATACTTATGCTACTATTACTGCATCACCCTTTCCTCTTCAAGGAAAACCAACGCAAGCTCAAGACGTAGAAAGAAGGATTTCTGGCGCCGTTGTCGGGGAGGTCTTCGCTCAAGTCAAGACATACCAAGTACCCATCACAAACTCATCTCCCTCGCATTTACATTATTTGACATTTGCCTCTCGTTTTCCTCTCCCCACCTTCACCCTTGCCGTTTTATTCGCCCCTCTTTCCCAATCTTCTCCTCTCTCTTTTGTCGCTTGCTTTTTTCAGTTTTCTCGTGTGTTAGATCATTTACCCTATGTTAGTGGCTAGTCCTCCTATCCTTGTTATTACTCCCGAACATGAAATTCTTAATTTTAAGCCAAGGGAGGGAGAAAATTTAAAAGATGCTTGGCATGGAATTTGCAATGCTCAGAATAAATCCATTAGGAAGCTTTCTACTTCCTTCTTCTTCACAATTTTTATGTAGGCATTACTCCTTGGAATAAACGTATTCTTGATACCATTGCCGGAGGGGATTTCTTGAGTATCCATACGTTTGATGCTTATAATGCTATGTTAGATTTGTTTGGCCCACCACCTCTTTTGGTTAATGGAACTGTTTTAACCCTGGAACATGTGATGCAAAGGCTTGAAATTATTGAAAATAAAGTTTCCACTGTTGAGTTGATTGAAAATTTGGATAAAAAGATTCATAATCAAATTACCCAATATGGATCTAATGTTGAAGTTACTTTGAATTTTTTTAAAGAGAAAGAACCTATAGTTAATGAAAGAACCTACACAAACTTTGCACGCACGTAATTAGTTTTGTTAATTCACAGAAACGTGATTGTGCGTTAATTGTTTTTCCTGTAGATCAATAGACAAATTTCCCAGGACTTACTATTTTGGTAGGATTTTTAGAGTTCCAAAAGTATTCGAGGGTTACAGATTTCTACAGACTGTTTTGTTTTTGACAGATTCTGTTTTTCGTGTGTTGTTTGCTTATTTTGATGCATCTATGGCTAGTATTAGAGGGTATGAACCATAGAGAACTTGGAATACAGTAGGTTTAACACCAATATAAATAAATAATGAGTTCATTACAATACCTTATGTGGTGGTTTTGCTTTCTTTCACTAACGGAGCTTATGAGATTTCCTGTTGAGTTTTGTGTTGTGAAGTTCTCAAGTTTTGGGTAAAGATTTGATGGACTATGGAATAAGGAGTGGCAAGAGCCTAAGCTTGGTAATGCCCATGGCACCCCGAGATATTCAAGAATAGCCAAAATCCTAAGCTTGGGGATGCCCCTGGGAGGCATCCCCTCTTTCGTCTTCGTTCATTGGTAACTTTACTTGGAGCTATATTTTTATTCGCCACATGATATGTGTTTTGCTTAGAGTGTCATGTATGATATTAGTCTTTGCTTTTTAGTTTATCACAATCATCTTTGCTGTACACACCTTTTGGTAAGAAGCCCACTTGATTGAAATTTATTAGAATACTCTATGCACTTATATCTTTTGAGCTAGATAGTTTTTGCTCTAGTGCTTCGCTTATATCTTTTAGAGCACGGCGGTGGCTTAATTTTGTAGAAATTGCTAGTCTCTCATGCTTCACTTATATTATTTTGAGAGTCTTTTAGAACAACATGGTATTTGCTATGGTTATAAAATTGGTCCTAGAATGATGAGCATCCAAGTTGGGTATAATAAAAACTATCATAGAAAGTGAATTGGATGCTATGATCAATTTGATGCTTGATAATTGTTTTGAGATATGGAGGTGGTAATATCAAAGTCATGCTAGTTGGGTGATTATGAATTTAAAGAATGCTTGTGTTGAAGTTTGTGATTCCCGTAGCATGCACGTATGGTGAACCGCTTTGTGATGAAGTTGGAGCACAATTTTATTTATTGATTTTCTTCCTTATGAGTGGCGGTCGGGGAAGAGCGATGGTCTTTTCCTACCAATCTATCCCCCGAGGAGCATGCGCATAATAATTTGTTTTTGATGACTTGTAGATTTCTGCAATAAGTATATGAGTTCTTATGACTACTGTTGAGTCCATGGATTATACGCAATCTCACCCTTCCACCATCGCTAGCCTCTCTTGTACCGCGCAACTTTCACCGGTACCATACACCCACCATATACCTTCCTCAAAACAGCCACCATACCTACCTATTATGGCATTTCCATAGCCATTCTGAGATATATTGCCATGCAACTTTCCACCGTTCGGTTTATATGACATGCATCATCATTTTCGTATTTCTCTTTGCATGATCATGTAGTTGACATCGTATTTGTGGCAAGGCCACCTTCATAATTTTCAAATATGTTGCCCTTGATTCATTGCATATCCCGGTACACCGCCGGAGGCATTCATATAGAGTCATATCTTGTTCTAAGTATTGAGTTGTAATCTTTAGTTGTAAGTAAATTAAAGTGTGATGATCTTCATTATTAGAGCATTGTCCCAGTGAGGAAAGGATGATGGAGACTTTGATTCCCCCACAGGTCGGGATGAGACTTCGGACTTTATAAAAAAAGATAAAAAGAGAGAAAGGCCAAAAAAAGGCCCAAAAGAGAGAAAAAAGGAAAAAAAAGAGAAATATAAAAAAATAAAAATGAGAGAAAAGGAGAGAAGGGACAATGCTACTATCCTTTATACCACACTTGTGCTTCAAAGTATCACCATGATCTTCATGATAGAGAGTCTCCTATGTTGTCACTTTCATATACTAGTGGGAATTTTCATTATAGAACTTGGCTTGTATATTCCAATGATGGGCTTCCTCAAAGTGCCCTAGGTCTTCATGAGCAAGCAAGTTGGATGCACACCCACTTAGTTTCTTTTGTTGAGATTTCATACATTTATAGCTCTAGTGCATCTGTTGCATGGCAATCCCTACTCACTCACATTGATATCTATTAATGGGTATCTCCATAGCCCGTTGATACGCCTAGTTGATGTGAGACTATCTTCTCCCTTTTTTTCTTCTCCACAACCACCATTCTATTCCACATATAGTGCTATGTCCATGGCTCACGCTCATGTATTGCGTGAAAGTTGAAAAAGTTTGAGATTACTAAAGTATGAAACAATTGCTTGGCTTGTCATCGGGGTTGTGCATGATTAAATACTTTGTGTGATGAAGATAGAGCAACAACCAGACTATATGATTTTGTAGGGATAACTTTCTTTAGCCATGTTATTTTGAGAAGACATGATTGCTTTGATTAGTATGCTTGAAGTATTACTATTTGTTATGTCATTATGAACTTTTATTTTGAATCATTTGGATCTGAACATTCATGCCACAATAAAGAAAATTACATTGAGAAATATGCTAGGTAGCATTCCACATCAAAAATTCTGTTTTTATCATTTACCTACTCGAGGTCGAGCAGGAATTGAGCTTGGGGATGCTTGATACGTCTCCAACGTATCTATAATTTTTTATTGTTCCATGCTATTATATTACCCGTTTTGGATGTTTATGGGCTTTTATATCATTTTCGGGACTAACCTACTAACCGGGGGCCTAGCCCGTATTGCTGTTCTTTTACCTATTTCAGTGTCTCGAAGAAAAGGAATATCAAACGGAGTCCAAATGGAATGAAACCTTCGGGAGCGTGATTTTTGGAACGAACGTGATCCAGAGGACTTGGAGTGCAAGTTAAGAAGCAGTCGAGGCGGCCACGAGGGTGGAGGGCGCGCCCACCCCTACAGGGCGCGCCCCCTATCTCGTGGGCCCCTCGGACGGCCACTGACCTACTTCTTCCTCCTATATATACCCACGTACCCTGAGAACATCAGAACAAGCCACGAAAAACTATTTCCACCGCAGTAACCTTCTGTATCCACGAGATCCCATCTTGGAGCCTTTGCCGGCGCTCCACCGGAGGGGGAATCGACCATGGAGGGCTTCTACATCTACACTATAGCCCCTCCGATGAGTTGTGAGTAGTTTACCACAGATCTTCGGGTCCATAGTTATTAGCTAGATGGCTTCTTCTCTCTTTTTGGATCTCAATACCATGTTCTCCTCGATCTTCTTGGAGATCTATTTGTTGTAACTCTTTTTGCGGTGTGTTTGTCGAGATCTCATGAATTGTGGGTTTATGATCAAGTTTATCTATGAGAAATATTTGAATCTCCTCTGAATTATTTTATGTGTGATTAAGTTATCTTTGCAAGTCTCTTCGAATTATCAGTTTGGTTTGGCCTACTAGATTGATCTTTCTTGCAATGGGAGAAGTGCTTAGCTTTGGGTTCAATCTTGCGGTGTCCTTTCCTAGTGATAGCAGAGGCAGCAAGGCACGTATTGCATTGTTGCCATCAAGGATAAAAAGATGGAGTTTATATCATATTGCATGAGTTTATCCCTCTACATCATGTCATCTTTCTTAATGCGTTACTGTATTCTTATGAACTTAATACTCTAGATGCATGCTGGATAGCGGTCGATGTGTGGAGTAATAGTAGTAGATGCAGGCAGGAGTCGGTCTACTTGTCACGGACGTGATGCCTATATACATGATCATGCCTAGATAATCTCATAATTATTCGCTTTTCTATCAATTGCTCGACAGTAATTTGTTCACCCACCGTAATACTTATGCTATCTTGAGAGAAGCCACTAGTGAAACCTATGGCCCCCGGGTCTATCCTTTATCATATAAGCTTTCTATCTACTTTTATTTGCATCTTTAATTTTCCTATCTATATTATAAAATACCAAAAAATATTTATCTTATCATACTATCTCTATCAGATCTCACTTTCGCAAGTGGCCATGAAGGGATTGACAACTCTTTATTGCGTTGGTTGCGAGTTCTTTATTTGTTTGTGTAGATGCGTGGGACTTTTGATACCTTGGTTCTCAAAAACTGAGGGAAATACTTACGCTACTATTGCTGCATCACCCTTTCTTCTTCAAGGAAAACCAATGCAAGCTCAAGACGTAGCAAGAAGGATTTCTGGCGCCGTTGCCGGGGAGGTCTTCGCTCAAGTCAAGACATACCAAGTACCCATCACAAACTCATCTCCCTTGCATTTACATTATTTGCCATTTGCCTCTCGTTTTCCTCTCCCCCACTTCACCCTTGCCGTTTTATTCGCCCCCTCTTTCCCAATCTTCTCCTCTCTCTTTTGTCGCTTGCTTTTTTCTGTTTGCTCGTGTGTTAGATCATTTACCCCGTCTTAATGGATAGTCCTCCTATCCTTGTTATTACTCCCGAACTAGAAATTCTTAATTTTAAGCAAAGGGAGGTAGAAAATTTAAAAGATGCTTGGCATGGAATTTGCAATGCTCAAAATAAATCCACTAAGAAGCTTTCTACTTCCGTTCTTCTTCGCAATTTTTATGTAGGCATTACTCCTTGGAATACATGTATTCTTGATACCATTGCCGGAGGGGATTTCTTGAGTAGCCATACGTTTGATGCTTATAATGCTATGTTAGATTTGTTTGGCCCACCACCTCATTTGGTTAATGGAACTGTTTTAACCTTGGAACATGTGATGCAAAGGCTTGAAATTATTGAAAATAAAGTTTCCACTGTTGAGTTGATTGAAAATTTGGATAAAAATATTCATAATCAAATTACCCAATATGGATCTAAGGTTGGAGTTACTTTGAAATTTTTTAAAGAGAAAGAACCTATAATTAATGAAAGAATAGATTAGATTCTACGAGAATCGGTAAATTTGAGGATATCATTACCAACTTAGGGTCAACGTTTTCTTCCATTAAAAACACTCCAAATCCTCCTACCAAAACGGCCAAATTTATCTATGTTCCTGAAAATAAGGGTGAATCTTCTAGTAAAGGAAATGTGGATCTCAAATCAATAAGTGTTCATCCCAATTGTCTCTCGATCATTAGGGAACCTTTTGCTACAAATGAATTTCTTGAATTCTTGCCTAAGGGTTTAATCATTGCTAAAAATGGAGAAACCCCTAAAGATTATAAGTGCTCTATTGAGAAATTGAGTGCCAAATATGGCACCACTTAAATCTATCCTCGCTTTTATGCCTAGCTAGGGGCGTTAAACGATAGTGCTAGTTGGGAGGCAACCCAATTTTATTTGTGTTTTTTGTTTTTTTTTCTATTTAGTAATAATTTTTATTCTACCTTCTGTTTAGATGTGTTTTTATGTTTTAATTAGTGTTTGTTCTAACTAGAACCTATAGGATAACCTATGGTGAGAGTTAATTTGATTCTGCTGAAAAACAGAAACTTTGCACGCACGAAATTAGTTTTGTTAATTCACAGAAACGTGATTTTGCGTTGATTCTTTATGATGTAGATCAATAGAAAAATTTCCCAGGACTTACTATTTTGGTAGGATTTTTATAGTTCCCGAAGTATTCGAGGGTTACATATTGCTACAGAATGTTCTGTTTTTTACAGCTTCTGTTTTTCGTGTGTTGTTTGCATATTTTGATGCATCTATGGCTAGTATTAAGTGGTATGAACCATGGAGAACTTGGAATACAGTAGGTTTAACACCAATATAAATATATAATGAGTTTATTACAGTACCTTATGTGGTGGTTTTGCTTTCTTTCACTAACGGAGCTTATGAGATTTCCTGTTGAGTTTTGTGTTGTGACATTTTCAAGTTTTGGGTAAAGATTTGATGGACTATGGAATAAGGAGTGGCAAGAGCCTAAGCTTGTGTATGCCCATGGCACCCAAGATATTCAAGAATAGCCAAAATCCTAAGCTTGGGGATACCCCCGGAAGGCATCCCCTCTTTCGTCTTCGTTCATTGGTAACTTTACTTGGAGCTATATTTTTATTCGCCACATGATATGTGTTTTGCTTGGAGCGTCATATATGATATTAGTCTTTGCTCTTTATTTTATCACAATCATCTTTGCTGTACACACCTTTTGGGAAGAAGCCCTCTTAATTGAAATTTATTAGAATACTCTATGTGCTTCACTTATATCTTTTGAGCTAGATAGTTTTTGCTCTAGTGCTTCGCTTATATCTTTTAGAGCACGGCGGTGGCTTAATTTTGTTGAAATTGCTAGTCTCTCATGCTTCACTTATATTATTTTGAGAGTCTTTTATAACAGCATGGTATTTGCTATGGTTATAAAATTTGTCCTAGAATGATGAGCATCCAAGTTGGGTATAATAAAAACTATCATAGAAAGTGAATTGGATGCTATGATCAATTTGATGCTTGATAATTGTTTTGAGATATGGAGGTGGTAATATTAAAGTCATGCTAGATGGGTGATTATGAATTTAAAGAATGCTTGTGTTGAAGTTTTTGATTCCCATAGCATGCACGTATGGTGAACCGCTTTGTGATGAAGTTGGAGCACAATTTTATTTATTGATTATCTTCCTTATGAGTGGCGGTCGGGGACGAGCGATGGTCTTTTCCTACCAATCTATCCCCCTAGGAGCATGCGCGTAATACATTGTTTTTGATGACTTGTAGATTTTTGCAATAAGTATATGAGTTCTTATGACTAATGTTGAGTCCATGGATTATACGCACTCTCACCCTTCCACCATCGCTAGCCTCTCTTGTACCGCGCAACTTTCACCGGTACCATACACCCACCATATACCTTCCTCAAAACAGCCACCATACCTACCTATTATGGAATTTCCATAGCCATTCCGAGATATATTGCCATGCAACTTTCCACCGTTCAGTTTATATGACACGCATCATCATTTTCATATTTCTCTTTGCATGATCATGTAGTTGACATCGTATTTGTGGCAAGGCCACCTTCATAATTTTCATACATGTCGCTCTTGATTCATTGCATATCCAGGTACACCGCCGGAGGCATTCATATAGAGTCATATCTTGTTCTAAGTATTGAGTTGTAATCTTTAGTTGTAAGTAAATAAAAGTGTGATGATCTTCATTATTAGAGCATTGTCCCAGTGAGGAAAGGATGATGGAGACTATGATTCCCCCATAAGTCGGGATGAGACTTCGGACTTTATAAAAAAAAGAGAAAAAAAGAGAAAGGCCAAAAAAAGGTCCAAAAAAGAGAAAAAAAGAAAAAATAGAGAAAAAGAAAAAAAATGAGAGAATAAGAGAGAAGGGACAATGCTACTATCCTTTTTACCATACTTGTGCTTCAAAGTAGCACCATGATCTTCATGATAGAGAGTCTCCTATGTTGTCACTTTCATATACTAGTGGGAATTTTTCATTATAGAACTTGGCTTGTATATTCCAATGACGGGCTTCCTCAAAGTGCCCTAGGTCTTCGTGAGCAAGCGAGTTGGATGCACACCCACTTTGTTTCTTTTGTTGAGATTTCATACATTTATAGCTCTAGTGCATCCGTTGCATGGCAATCCCTACTCACTCACATTGATATCTATTAATGGACATCTCCATAGCCCGTTGATACGCCTAGTTGATGTGAGACTACCTTCTCCCTTTTTTTCTTCTCCACAACCACCATTCTATTCCACATATAGTGCTATGTCCATGGCTCACGCTTGTGTATTGCGTGAAAGTTGAAAAAGTTTGATATTACTAAAGTATGAAACAATTGCTTGGCTTGTCATCGGGGTTGTGCATGATTAAATACTTTGTGTGATGAAGATAGAGCAACAACCAGACTATATGATTTTGTAGGGATAATGTAACGCCCCGGATCCGATGCGCCAGGTGTCTGCCAGTTATTTGCCATCGTTGCCATGTCATTTGCTTGCATGTTGCATTTTATCATGTCATCATGTGCATTGCATTGCATACGTGTTCGTTTCATGCATCCGAGCTTTTTCCCCGTTGTCCATTTTGCCATCCGGCGCTCCTATGTCATCCGGCGTCCCCTTCTTGCCTCTCTTCATGAGCGGGTGTTAAACGTTCTCGGAATGGACCGAGCCTTGCCAGGCGGCCTTGGTATAGCACCGGTAGACCTCCTGTCAAGTTTCGTGCCATTTGGAGTCCGTTTGATACTCCAACGATTAACCGGGTAACCGTAAAGCCCCTCTCTCTTTGCAGCCCAACACCCCTTCCAAAGTGGCCCAAAACCCACCTAATTCCCCTCCATGCTCTCGGTCGTTCGATCACGATCGCGTGGCCGAAAACTGCTCCTCATTTGGACTCTCCTAGCTCCCAGAAACTATATATATGCCTTCCCCCGTCCAAATCCGGGTCCAGACCCTAGATCAAATCGCCCCCGCCGCCACCGGACACGTTCGCGCCTCGCCGGACACGTCCGCCCCGCTCGCCCCGACGAATCGCGCGCCGCCACCTGTCCGTCCCGTCTCTCCCTCCGCTGCGGCCCGCAGAGCCCATGGGGAGCCCGCCCCGGGCCGCCCCGGGACCATTCCGCGCGCCGCCGGCCCGCGCCTGCCTCG
>NC_041393.1:360598764-360601937 GCF_002162155.2 Triticum dicoccoides
CCTGCCGCCCCTCTCCTCCGCCCGCCGCCGGCGAGCGCCACCGGCGCCGCGGCACGTCGCCCGCCTCCCTGCCGCCAGGCCTCCTGGCCTCCCGCGCCGCCGCGGAGCTTCCCGCCGCCGCCGCGCCCGGATCCGGCGAGATCCGGGCGGGATCAAGCCGTCGCCACCTGGATCCCCCTCTCCGCCGTCCTCCTCCGGCCCTCCCTTGCCCGCAGGCTGCCGCCCCGCCGTGGCTCGGTCGCCGCCGCCTCTCCTTCCCCGAACCAGGCGGGATCGGGAGGAGGACGACGAGCCACCAGCGCCGCTGCCCGGGTGGGTCCCACAGCCTAGGCCTCGGCCAGGCCCGCGGCCCAGCTCCCCCAAGTCGGCCTGCCTCCTCCCCCTTCTAGGACTTGGCCCATGGTGAGCCACCTGTCTATCCCCCGCCCGGTGCACGTTATAGCTAAATCGCGCTCACCCTGTTTTTTTCCTGAAAACGACTAAGTCCCAGATTTTGCACATAATCATGCCATGTTCGTCATGCCGTATCTCTGCATTCGTAGCTCCATTTCATGCGTATAATATGTCAAATTGTTCGCCTCAACGAGTACATCATTTCATTCCATTGCATCATATTCATTTGAGGCCATCTTGATGCCTGAATCACCGTTGTAAGAGTGCTTCATAATGTTTTCTGTTGTCTGTTATCAGAACGAGCTCTTTTGTCATTTTTGCCATGATTGATGTGTGCATCCTATGAGGTTGATGTCAACAGGTGTTTTGATCTATAACATGTCTTATTTACAGAGGTGCTTACCATGTATTTTTTGATCAATGTGGTGACTAGCACAAGCATGCAGACTAGGCATCGTGATGTTGCTGGTTTTAGTCCCTATTCTGCTGTTATTTTGATGCCATGTAAACATGATGCTACAGAGAGATCCATGCTCAGTGTTTTGAACATGTGGTTTTTGTCTATCCATTCATGCCCTTTGTTGCAATTATGGAGTAGTCTAGCATGTCATTTTCGTGCTCTACTTTTGCTTCAAAATGTTTCCTGACAGATTGTTTACATGTTATTCAATTTAGCCAAGGTTGTTATAGTTGATCCTTGCATGCTATGAACTTGTTCTTGACTTGGTTTGTTTCACAAACATGTCTTCTTGATGATGCTATGCTTATCTTGTCATGCAATGACTTGTGGTGAGTGAATCGAGCTTGTTAAGTAGTGTACATGATGTTGTTGTTTTGCTAGGCTGAATCTGTTATTTCGTGACGCTATATATACATGTTGCTACTAATCATTCTATGCATAATCTGGAGATGTACTATAAACATGTTTTGTTCTACATGTCATGCTATATCCATCCATGCCCCTGGTTGCATTTATAGCTTGTTGTAGCTTGTTCATATCTTGCTCCAAAGTTGCTTCATAATGTTGCTGTCAGCCTGTTAACATTAAGTTCAGTTGTTACCATGTGTTTTGCTAGTGTTCCATGCACCCTATGACCTTGCTCTTGCCATGCTTAGCTTCACAAATATGTCTTATTACTGTTGGTTGCCTTGCCATGCCATGTATTTCTCTTTAGTGAGTTGCACAAGTTCATCTACATGCCTTCATAATTCTGTTTCTGCCATGTTTGAATTTGTATTATAACTTGCTATGTTTACGTGGGTGCCATCATATTTTCTGATCCTTTTTGGCTTATGGTCAGTAAGGGACTTTTGATCTATGCTTTGAGAATATTCATGCCATGTCTTGTTTTGCTATTATAAGTTCCTGTAACATGTGGTTTGATAGCTCTAAACATTCCATCGTGATGTTATTTTCTGCAAAGTCTGAAATTGTTATTACTTGCAATCTTACCATGTGTGTTTGAGCATGTTCTAGTGATTTCTAGAGATAGCTCAGTGTTCATGTTTTGTAATGCTTTACCTGTACATCATGCCCATGTCTTTTGTTTTCATGTTGAGATGCTGTAGCATGTTGTTTTGGTGCTTGCAATATGCCTAGTTGCTGTTTTGGACAGCTTGTCCTTTAAACTTGTATAGTGTGTGTGTGTTGAACCGTTGCTCCGTTTTGAGTGTGCTCTATATGAAACTTGCTTAGTTTTGCATGTAGCTTCATATTATCATGTTGCATCCTTGTTTTGGTGTGTTTGCTTGATGTTTGGGTGCATTTTGCGTCAATGCCATGTTTAACTTGTGTTGCTCATATCTTCTAGGCCGTAGCTCCGAACTAAATGAACTTTATATGTAACTTGACTAGAATCTCGTGTAGATCATCTTGGTGCATCTTAACTTGCTGTTTAACTACTTGAACATAATGTTTATTCAGATCTGGACCAATTTTGAAATTTGCATATGGGGACATACCGGAATTGTTATATGTTGTTCCCGGCCTCATTTAAACTTGCCTTGATGTGTTGCTCTTGTTTGCATCATATCTTGCCATGAGTAGCTTCATGTAGTCTTGACTTTCATCATGCTTGTCCGTGCATCATGTCTTGTCTATGAGTGGTGTGTTTACTATGTTGTGTGCTTCTTTTCATAGTTCCTGTTTCGTTGCGATCATGAGGATTCGTTCGTCTACGGTTGGTTCGGCTTCATCCGTTCGTCTTCTTCATGGACTCGTTCTTCTTCCTTGCGGGATTTCAGGCAAGATGACCGCTACCCTGGATCTCACTACTATCATTGCTATGCTAGTTGCTTCGTTCTATCGCTATGCTGCATTACCTATCTTTTGCTCATCAAGCCTCCCGTATTGCCATGAACCTCTAACCTTTGACACCTTTCTTATGCAAACCGTTGTTTGGCTATGTTACCGCTTTTGCTCAGCCCCTCTTATAGCGTTGCTAGTTGCAGGTGAAGTTGAAGATTGCTCCATGGTGGACAGGATTTATGTTAGGGATATCACAATATCTCTTATATTATTAATGCATCTATATACTTGGTAAAGGGTGGAAGACTCGGCCTTTTGCCTAGTGTTTTGTTCCACTCTTGCCGCCCTAGTTTTTGTCATACCGGTGTATGTTCCCGGATTTTGCGTTCCTTACGCGGTCGGGTGATTTATGGGACCCCCTTGACAGTTCGCTTTGAATAAAACTCCTCCAGCAAGGCCCAACCTTGGTTTTTCCATTTGCCTCACCACCACCTATACCTTTCCCTTGGGTCGGCCAACCCGAGGGACATAT
>NC_041393.1:360602270-360647388 GCF_002162155.2 Triticum dicoccoides
TGCTTGTCTAAGTGTTGGTCCGAACCGAGCGATGTCCGGCGCCCCCTGGGCAACCAGGGTCAATGCCAACCCGACGTCTGGCTCATCCGGTGTGCCCTGAGAACGAGATATGTGCAGCTCCTATCGGGATTTGTCGGCACAGCGGGAGGCTTTGCTGGTCTTGTTTTACCATTGTCGAAATGTCTTGTAAACCAGGATTCCGAGTCTGATCGGGTCTTCCTAGGAGAAGGTCTATTCCTTCATTGATCACGAGAGCTTGTCATGGGCTAAGTTGGGACACCCCTGCAGGGTATAATCTTTCGAAAGTCGTGCCTGCGGTTATAAGCAGATGGGAATTTGTTAATGTCCGGTTGTAGATAACTTGACACCAGATCCGAATTAAAACGCATCAACCGCGTGTGTAGCCGTGATGGTCTCTTTTCGGCGGAGTCTGGGAAGTGAACACGGTTTCTGGGTTATGTTTGACGTAAGTAGGAGTTCAGGATCACTTCTTTATCATTGCTAGCTTCACGACCGTTCCATTTTCTCTCTTCTCGCTCTTATTTGCGTATGTTAGCCACCATATATGCTTAGTCGCTGCTGCAGCCTCACCAGTTTACCCCTTCCTTTCCCTTTAAGCTTTGCTAGTCTTGATACCCATGGTAATGGGATTGCTGAGTCCTCGTGGCTCACAGATTACTACAACAACAGTTGCAGGTACAGGTTATGCGATGATCATGACGTGAGAGCGATGTTTGCTTGTTTTGGAGTTCTTCTTCTGCTTCTTCTTCGATTAGGGGATAGGTTCTAGGTCGGCAGCCTGGGCTAGTAGGGTGGATGTCGTTTGAGTTTATGTTTGTGTTTCATCCGTAGTCGGATGATGCTCTGATGTATTGTGATGTTGTATTCGTGTGGCATTGTATGCCTCTTGTATGTATCCCCATCTATTATGTAATGTTGATGTAATGATATCCACCTTGCAAAAGCGTTTCAATATGCGGGTCTATCCTTGGTGGGACCTTCGAGTTCCTTTTGGATAGGGTCGCATATTGGGCATGATAGATAACTTTCTTTAGCCATGTTATTTTGAGAAGACATGATTGCTTTGATTAGTATGCTTGAAGTATTACTATTTCTTATGTCATTATGAACTTTTATTTTGAATCATTTGGATCTGAACATTCATGCCACAATAAAGAAAATTACGTTGAGAAATATGCTAGGTAGCATTACACATCAAAAATTCTGTTTTTATCATTTACATACTCGAGGACGAGCGGGAATTAAGCTTGGGGATGCTTGATACGTCTCCAACATATCTATAATTTTTGATTGTTCCATGCTATTATATTACCCGTTTTGGATGTTTATGGCCTTTACTTTACACTTTTATATCATTTTTGGGACTAACCTACTTACCGGGGGCCTAGCCCGTATTGATGTTCTTTTGCCTATTTCAGTGTTTCGAAGAAAAGGAATATCAAACGGAGTCCAAATGGAATGAAACCTTCAGGAGCGTGATTTTTGGAACGAACGTGATCCAGAGGACTTTGAGTGCAAGTTAAGAAGCAGTCAAGGCGGCCACGAGGGTGGAGGGCGCGCCCACCCCTACAGGGTGCGCCCCCCTATCTCGTGGTCCCCTCGGGCGGCCACCGACCTACTTCTTCCTCGTATATATACCCACGTACCCTGAGAACATCAGAACAAGCCACGAAAAACTATTTCCACCGCCGTAACCTTCTGTATCCGCGAGATCCCATCTTGGAGACTTTGCCGGCGCTCCGCCGGAGGGGGAATCGACCATGGAGGGCTTCTACATCAACACCATAGCCCCTCCGATGAGTTGTGAGTTGTTTACCATAGACCTTCGGGTCCATAGTTATTAGCTAGATGGCTTCTTCTCTCTTTTTGGATCTCAATACCATGTTCTCCTCGATCTTCTTGGAGATCTATTCGATGTAACTCTTTTTGCGCTGTGTTTGTCGAGATCCGATGAATTGTGGGTTTATGATCAAGTTTATCTATGAGAAATATTTGAATCTCCTCTGAATTCTTTTATGTGTGATTAAGTTATCTTTGCAGGTCTCTTCGAATTATCAGTTTGGTTTGGCCTACTAGATTGATCTTTCTTGCAATGGGAGAAGTGCTTAGCTTTGGGTTCAATCTTGCGGTGTCCTTTCCCAGTGATAGCAGGGGCAGCAAGGCACATATTGTATTGTTGCCATCGAGGATAAAAAGATGGGGTTTATATCATATTGCATGAGTTTATCCCTCTACATCATGTCATCTTTCTTAATGCGTTACTCTGTTCCTATGAACTTAATACTCTAGATGCATGCTGGATAGCGGTCGATGTGTGGAGTAATAGTAGTAGATGCAGGCAGGAGTCGGTCTACTTGTCACAGACGTGATGCCTATATGCATGATCATGCCTAGATAATCTCATAATTATTCGCTTTTCTATCAATTGCTCGACAGTAATTTGTTCACCCACCGTAATACTTATGCTATCTTGAGAGAAGCCACTAGTGAAACCTATGGCCCCCGGGTCTATCCTTTATCATATAAGCTTTCAATCTACTTTTATTTGCATCTTTACTTTTCCTATCTATATTTCAAAATACCAAAAATATATTTATCTTACCATACTATCTATATCAGATCTCACTTTCGCAAGTGGCCGTGAAGGGATTGACAACCCCTTTATTGCGTTGGTTGCGAGTTCTTTGTTTGTTTGTGTAGGTGCGTGGGACTTTTGAGGAGCCTCCTACTGGATTGATACCTTCGTTCTCAAAAACTAAGGGAAATACATACGCTACTATTGTTGTGTCACCCTTTCCTCTTCAAGGAAAACCAACGCAAGCTCAAGACGTAGCAGCACCCTTCTGTTCCGGTCGCCTTAGAGACGCGGCTGGTGCGGTTGGGTTTAGTTCTTGTTTGTTGTATCGACCTTGTCGGCCTCGCCTGGCCAACAAAGGACACTTCTCTTGCGATCTTTGCCTTGTATATTTGGATTGGTCTTCTTGATACGCTCCTTGATCTTACGAAGAGTCGTTTCTCTGGCTTGGCCTTGTGTTATACGTTGGTGCTGGAGGTATGACCGTCAGCATGCTTGTGTACAAGTCTGGTTAACGAGTGTGGGTGTTCGTTACACCGACAGGAGCCCCTAGGCCTGGTCCATACCGGCTATTGGGCATCGTTGGGGTAGGACCCTGCAAATACACATGCGAACACTTTGACCATGCCACGTTGGGATCCCTATCTTCCTTGATATCTTCTTTGCTTCTTCATTAACCTGGGATTCAATCAGTGCCATGTTTCCTCGCGAGTCATGCTTAACGATGAGGGGTTACCCACATAATCGTCCGTGGGCCGCCCATGTTCACGGGGAAGCAACTACCATTTTACTTATCCCACTACCCCTGTCGTTTGCGCCACGTACGCTGCATGCATTGCGCAGGGTTGGTGGCAGATGCGTAGGGTGCGAGAATGAGTGCCATGGCAGAAAGCTCGGCACCGCGGATAGGCGCAGGAGGTCGGTCGGCAATTCTAGACATTTCCAATGACGCAGATGGACCGGATTGGTGGAGCGTGGTGGGTGCCATGGGGTAGTGGGGAGCCAGCCACCTGCCGCGCTCAGCTATAAAAAGGGAGAGCACAGGTGGGCGAAAGGACTCACCCACGCACCTATTTCTTCTTCTCTTGCTCCTACACCACCATGGTGAGGGGGAGAGGGCACGGTCGTACTCCCGCGGTGGCGACAAGGGCCTCTTCTCGGTAACGCATCCCCGCCCCAGCCGGGGACACATCGGCAGAATCTAGTGCACACAGTGGTGCTGCAGGACCTGTGTTAGGACCCCGATCCTAAGTCACACCGATCTAGCATGTAACACATCATATCACTTTGCGGCCTCACGCACGGTATTCCCACGAGTGCCACCTTACCTGGCCCGGGACCGTTTGCGCCTTTTGGCTCACGTATATGATAGTGCCGCTAGCATCCATATGACAAAGAACCCGGGCTGACATGGCTAGTCGTGAACCCAAAGTGGCACTAACTTACAGGGACAGGCATACATGACCCAACAACGAACGTGTCGGTCATCAGCGAGTGAATCCGGGCTGTAGCAACTGGGCTAGCAGGACTCCGGTAAATCGGGCTGTAGCAGGCTAACAGGACTCCGGTAGACACCGCGTGACGTTTCCCCGAAGGGACAGACACAGGAACGAAGAAGGACACATGCCGGCTAGCCTACGTGTTCCAGAGCAGTAGCAAGCTACCAGGGCTCAGTGGAAGCACTAGGAGACATTTCCCGGTAAGAGAGGCTACCAAGGGTAAACAACTAGATAGTCAGATCCCACACATACCAAGCATTTCAATAACATACACACAATATGCTCGATATGTGCAAATACAACATGGCATCACAACATGACTCTACGACTCAAGTAATTTATTCGATAGGCTCCGAGGAGCGAGATATTACAAACATGGGTCTCACGACCCAACATTCAGAGCATACACGTCAAAGCACAAGCGGAAGCTTAACATGTCTGAGTACAGACATCTACAAATGAAAAAGGCTGAGAAGCCTGACTATCTACCAGATCCTGCCGAGGGCACAAGATCGTAGCTGAGGTAACAAGCTAAACGTCGAAGTCCACGTGGAACTACTAGCGAGACTGAAGTCTCTCTGCAAAAACATAAATTAAGCAACGTGAGTACAAATGTACCCAGCAAGACTTACATCAGATCTAACTACATATGCATCATTATCAACAAGGGGATGGTGGGGTTTAACTGCAGCAAGCCAGCTTTGACTCGGTGGCTATCCTAAACTACGACTGCAAGTAACTCTTTTGAGGTGGCGCACACGAGTCCACATATTCACCATATCAATACACCACTATGGATCCGCTCCCGTCTCCCTACGAGAACGCCATCCATAGCACTCATGCTTATCTTGCGTATTTTAGAGTATCCACTTTCACTTGTCTATGAACTGTACAGGAAACCCAGAAGTCCTTTACCGCGGACACGGCTATTCGAATAGATCATATTAACCCTGCAGGGGTGTACTTCTTCACACATGCTCTCACCACTTACCGCCGTTTACACGACATGTACTCGGCAACCTTCAAGCGGAAGTCCAGCGAAGGTGTCGGCCACGACCTGACTAACCACACAAGTCTCTCGTCCAGGTTTATCGCCTATTCGGGTTCCATCCGCAAGGAGATCCGGCCGGGGTGCCGCTCACGACCCCAAACGATGTGAGCAGGGTTCCCAAGCCCACCATCTGAGTGCCACTTGGTACACCGTGCCACTGTGCCTAGTCTGTCCAAGCCCACCTGTACCGGGTGCCACTTGGTAGACTACTAACACTACCTACAAACACCAGAAATTAGTTGCAACTCCTGGACAGAGATCAAGTTGATTAATAAGTCGAGAGGGGCACTTAAGCATTCCAATGCGTGGTAGTAGCTGGTCATGGATCACAAACACAGAACTTAGTTCCTGAGGACGGCTGCAATGAGACAACCCACCATGTACTCCTACATGGCCTCTCACCGCTACATTTACCAAATCGTGTTCACACACTTAGCTCACACTCAGTAGGACATGTTTACACACCTCCAATTCATCCCCGATGAATCAGACCTGACTCAACTCTAAGCAGTAGTAGGAATGACAAACAAACATGAATGAGTAGGCACATCAGGGCTCAAACAACTCCTACTCATGCTAGTGGGTTTCATCTATTTACTGTGGCAATGACAGGTCATGCAGAGGATAAAGGGGTTTAGCTATAGCAACATGTAACAGTTGAATCGTTGTTGTCCTAATGCAGTAAAAGAGAGAAGGAGCGAGAGAGTGGGATTGTATCGGAATGAACAAGGGGGTTTTGCTTGCCTAGCACTTCTGAAGATAGTATAGTTCTTCATCGGTGTCATCGATCTCATCGTCGGTATCACGTCTATCGAGAGGGGACAAATACCGACATCACAAAAGGAAACACAATCAATGCAATGCACAATATGATGCATGATCATGACATGTCAATATGTTGTGGTTTGAGCTAATGCAACTAGCAGCAAGTTAAATAGAGTTGGTTTGAACCCTAGGTTCAAATTCAAACTCCATATGTGATTTCTTAAATGCCATCTAATTGAATTGTCCTAAACAGTAGTCATAAGTTGTTCTAACATGCATGAAAATGGTACAGATGGATAGATTGGATTTTTCTGATCATTTTTCATATATAAATTATTTCATTCTGAGTTACAGTTGAATTTATATGAATTTTTGAAGTTTTGGGCATTTTCTGGAATTTTCTGAATTATTTTAAATCCAGAAAATTATCAACTGCGTCAGCGTTGCGTCACTGTGACGTCAGCAGGTCAAAGGCGCCAGCCCAGGTCAAACCTGACGCCTGGGACCCACATGTCAGTGTAACAACTAACTAACAGGGTTAGTTAGTGTTAAGTTAGCACTAACCTAGGTTAGTTGGGGCCTGGGCCCACTGGTTAGCGTTTAAACTAACTGCCAGGGTTAGTTAGCACTAATCTAAATCTAACTAAAAGTTAACAGAGATGGGCCCGCACGTCAGTGAGTCGGCGTGGAGGTCAAACCCCGGTCAAGCGGGGTCAAACCCGCCGGACCCGGTCAACGGCTCGTCGTCGACGACGACAGAGACGGCGGAGGGCTTCGGAAACGTTGTTTCGGCGACCAAAAGAGCGGCGAAGGAGCTCTACGCGTAGCTGGAGATCTCGCGCATCTAACGGTGTAAGAAGCAGCAGCTGGGGTTATCCGAAACGACGGCGACGTCGAGCTTTGCGGCGGCCGGAGTTCGGCCAACGGCGGGTTACGTGATGCAGGGAACGGCAGGAGCCGCGGTTGGTCGCGGTCGACTCCTGGGAACGTGCTGAGCACGGTGGCGTGCTCGGTTGCGAGCTTGCGCGGCTGTGGCCACGACTATGCCATGGCCGGCAGCGAGATGCTTTGGTCACGGTTGGGGATCGAGGCTAGAGGACGAACGCGTCGACGGGGAGAGGGGCGAGGGGTGTAGGAGCTCACAGCGGTTCCGCAGGGTTGGTCGGTGGGCTTGGGGAGAGGCCGGAGCAAGCGGGGCGGCGATGGAGATCTCCGGCGTCGGGAGGTTGAAGACGACGGCGTGGAGACGCTCGGGGCCGTCCGGCGTTGCACAGCTCGACGAGGAGGAATAGGGGTAGTAGGCGGAGCTCTTGGGCATCTCAGGGCGTCGCCGGGATGGCGGTGTCCGCGGTGGTGGCGAGCGGCGGCGACGGAGGTGTTCGGGCGGAAAGAACAGAGGAGGGGGAGAGCGTTCGGGGGAGAGAGAGGGGAAGCCTGACGGCTCTGGGGGTCGCGTGGCGTCATCCAGACGCGTCGAGGAGGAGCCAGGCAGGTAGGGAGGGAGGAGGTGGAGGCCTCGGGCGTGCTGGCATCGACACGCCTCTGCCTACTGGCAGAGGTTGAAGACGGCCGCTTCGCCCTGGTGGGCTGGGCCTCAGCTACAGTGCTGAGCCAGCTGGGCTGCCAGTTGAGCGCCAGGTAAGTTCTCTCTCTCTCTCTCTCTAATTGGTTTTGTTTTTCTATTTTCTGCAATTGTTTTGGCTTTATTAAAAATGCCAGAGAATTATTAAAAATCCTAAAAATATTTGTGGGCACCGCTGAAATCATTTCCAACAGCCCTCAACTAGTTTCAGAATTATTAGAGCATTTAAAATATTTATAAGATTTAAATGCCCCAATTCAAATACAATATGAGTTAATTCAATAATCCAGAAATGACCTATAAATATGTTCATCATTTTTGGCAGAGGTTTTTACCTTTATCAGAAATGATGAACATTTCCAAAGGCCATTTTGGGTTTATTGAAAATATTTCATGGTGATCCTAGTTGGATTTCATTTAGTGCTAGGGTTTGAACATTCCCATTTCAAGTTTCTGTGAAAAGTAAACACGATGCAACACCAGATGCTAGCACTAGGCATGGTCAGAGCTAGGGATGTGACAGCTCACCCCTACTAAACAAGAATCTCGTCCCGAGATTCAAGCGTAGGGTAAGATGAAGTGGGAACGCAAACTAACATAATCTTCATGATCCAGGTTGCACTTCATAGGGGCGTTGATTCGATCACCATCTTTGACTTGATGTCTTCCTCTGAGAACTCCAACTAACATGACAAGAAGAGGAAAGGAAAACTCTAGAAGAATTGATCTTCTCGAAGATCAATCAACTTAGGATCAACTCACAGAGTGAGTCATAGCAACATCTATCGAGCTGAGGCACAAAGCATACATCTAGAGGAATGGAGTGGAACGGATGACGAAGGTTCACTAGGTAGACAACAATTCCACACTTAAGAGAACGTAGCGAGGAGTTGAATTGCCATGATACCATAACGAGACATTTTGGAGGAGGTGAATCGTGGAATCATCCCTTAAGTGGCAATAAGAATTACCTTTGATTCAGAGATCATTGAAACTCTTTATACCAGCCTAAGGCAATTCTCGAGCGATCATTTAGAGGGGTTTGGTAGAATGGCATATCCGGATTAGAATGGATGATGTGGATTACCTTGTTGAAAACAACACAAGGGATGATTTTAATAACTGGGGAGAAGCTCAACAGTAGAGAGTGGGTCCACTGTTTGAAAAGTTATAGCATGACCGAGGAAGCTGAGAGCAATCCCGGTTAGTGCCGATGATAACACCTAGTGCTTGTGCCTGCTCTCAAGAACTTGAGCATTTCCATATTCATCAAGGTCTTACCAACATCCGTGTCGAGGATCCTGGCAACACATCATACTACCATGATGAATAGTGATGGAGGATGCAGATGCAAAGAAAGGCAACACTTTCTCAGATTTGTCCTTAGCAATGCCATGGAACAAAACCTGGATGATCGACCGAGAGACATTTAGCACTCCGCTTCTAATGTTCTCCTTGATGTGCTAGTGTAACCCATTCATTGAAATGGTTTGGTATCTAGAACATCAAGTAACAGGTCGGACTTCGGGAGCTCAAGAATCCGTAAGGGATAACTACGGAGGTAAATCCTGCGAGATCCTTATGGGAAGGTGGCCAACTTCTTCAATCAAGATACTACAATAATAGGTCTTCCGGCTGGGTGTGTTGGCCACGACATCCACTTTACCGGTTATCGAGAGACCAATATTATAGTTCTTGAGAAATGTTCCAACCATCATATCTGCCTGAGATTCAGATCTGGTTGGTGACAGGATATTCCAGACTCATCAAGTCTAGCAAGAAAAACGAAAGTTTGCAACACAAATCGACGAGATGACGTTGCGAGATTCTCGGGAAATGAACTACGATAGCAAGCTCCAAAACATGAGTTGGTTCTGCTACACACATGTGAACACGTTGTCCCAGACAAAACATGATCACATGGTAGTCTTACAATAAAAACACTACCAAGTTCAGGTGGGAAATCCTCATCAAGGGTTTCGAAGTCTTTACGCAAGTCCATGGATTAGATCCCAAGCATAGACTTCTCCTCCTTGAACAAGTCAATCAGTGGCTTGGTGTGCTAAGAACACATATAGAATGGAGGCGGCCAACCTACCAAACCATAGAATACTTCGCACATGTGCATGACCAACTTGGGGACGATTCCAGAGGAAGCAAAAACAATCTTTCTCGGATCCACGGCGGCAACTTACATCAGCTGCACATGAATTCGAGAAAGTCACTCCTTTCATCCAAGCTTATGCTTCATGAACGGAACATGAAGATAATGCTTATTAAGCTTCCAACACTAGCTTAGATGTTCAACATGAATCATGGACAAGATAAGGATGTTGTCGATGGGCTCAACAACAATTCGTCCATTTTCCATATAAACGGAATTCCACGATTAAGTGAACACGGTGATAGTATTGGTCAGACCAAAAGATATAATGGTGTATGCTCAAGGGATCAACCACGAGTAAGACAACATTACGAATATCGTTGGTTCTGATTTGATTTGACGATAATCCATACTCAAATCAAAGATTGGATAAGTTGATATGTCCATTAACTGATCACGAGGTCAATCGATGGAAATACCATCCTTCTTCAACACACATACAAGATATCCCTTAAAATGAACTGAATCGGACAAGCTTCCATCTTCCAACTCTCCAAGTTGTTGTTCAGCTTAACCAACTAGCTCAAAGGTACCCAACACAGATCCCTGGAGAAGGGGGTGGTTTACAAGAAACCAACTTGATCACGAACTCAACGTAGCGGTCAGGTGACAACCTGGTAACACTTCCGAGAAGATATTCAGAAAATCACGAACCACCGATATGTTACTAAGCTCGAGATCAATCTTGCTTTTCACGGCAAGACGATATGATCAAAAGAGCGAGGAACCAATACGATCCTGACTCTATGATCGAGGAGTGCACCCGGAATAAGGACTAGGTAGCACGATCAACCTTAGGGCGGTGATTCAAAAATCAACACGCTAAGAATGAGGTTATTGTCCATTTAACTACCAAGCAACAGAGTTGCTAGGAGTATAGATTTCACACATCATAGTTCACCTGTCGGCATTCCGGTTGCAACCACACGGAAGCCGAGAAATGACTAATGAGGGCGAGAAATATCACTGTATCAAGAGTTCATAAGATGGTGTGAAATTCCCATGATATTCTTGATATAGAGATGGGTAATACTTCAAGGTAGAATAGACCAAAAGTTGGATTGCATTTGATCTACAGAATGCAACTGCTTTGACCCAATCCTGGATATGGATGAGGTTCTGGAGTTTGTTTCTCCTAGTCATTCCGGAATAGAATGGCTTTACGGACCACAAGAGTAATAGGCATCGATGAACGAATGCATGCATACTCTTGACTATCAATTGATAGACGAAGGTCAGAAGACGACTAAGGGGGACAACTCAAAAGAACATACGATTTTTTGAGTTGTGGACGCATGGATTAGAATGTCCAACGAGTTCAACATATTTCTTCCGGACAATCCATGCAGAGAGGTAGGTTTGGCAGAGTCATAATATAGAAGGGGAACTCATCGAGGGCACTCCTGTTGTGATCTTTTGATCCAACAACATCTGTCGTAAGTGGTTCATAGTATTTGGAAGAAGGAAATACCACGGACCTCGAGGACTATCGTAAAGGTTACTAATAACCTAAAGGAACTAGCAAACACTAACAACATGAAGTAAGTAGAGTAAGTCTCGGGTTCAAGAGCCCAGGAATAGAATACCTACTACTAAGTGGCATCACGAGATGCTTTAGAGAATGATGGCCAGAATCATCACACTGGAAACACAAAACATTGCTAGATTACTAGATGATCCCCTGAGACACCTAGGGTCATAATAATAATTCCAACATATATGTCGAGGCAATAGAATACCTCAACTCAACAATTAGTGTGATTAACCTAGCCTAAAGGAACATCGAAACCAGAGGGAAAGGATTTTGCAAATGCATCAGACTATTTAGAAACCTGGGGTGACTCGGACAGCATAACGACGGTAAATGCTCAAAAAGAGATTCTGAGACATCGGGTAAAAATGGCGGCATAACCACTCAGAAGCACAATAACAAGGTTCCGAGACCAACTATGAACACACAGGGGTATTAGAAACTGAACTGGGCTTAATTCCAACAATCTTACAAGTCTACGGATTAGTAACACGTGATCCTAATAGAAAGATGAGAAGCCTAGTTCCTTAACCCCGTAGGAAAGATAAGATGACTCGGATCAGAGGGCATGAGATATAAGGAGTAAAAAGAGCCTTACGTTCCATCCCACAATCAATTCCCTTATATAACTAAAGAATTTCTAGACTCAACTTCGACCAGTTTGGCTTGGTAATCCTACAGGCAGTCAAGATCTGATACCAAAGCTGTCAGGACCCCGATCCTAAGTCACACCGATCTAGCATGTAACACATCATATCACGTTGCGGCCTCACGCACAGTATTCCCACGGGTGCCACCATACCTGGCCCGGGACCATTTGCGCCTTTTGGCTCACGTATATGATAGTGCCGCTAGCATCCATATGACAAAGAACCTGGGCTGACATGGCTAGTCGTGAACCCAAAGTGGCACTAACTTACAGGGACAGGCATACATGACCCAACAACGAACGTGTCGGTCATCAGCGAGTGAATCCGGGCTGTAGCAACTGGGCTAGTAGGACTCCGGTAAACCGGGCTGTAGCAGGCTAACAGGACTCTGGTAGACACCGCGTGACATTTCCCCGAAGGGACAGACACAGGAACGAAGAAGGACACATGACAGCCAGCCTACGTGTTCCGGAGCAGTAGCAAGCTACCAGGGCTGAGTGGAAGCACTAGGAGACATTTCCTGGTAAGAGAGGCTACCAAGGGTAAACAACTAGATAGTCAGATCCCACACATACCAAGCATTTCAATAACATACACACAATATGCTCGATATGTGCAAATACAACATGGCATCACAACATGACTCTACGACTCAAGTATTTTATTCGATAGGCTCCGAGGAGCGAGATATTACAAACTTGGGTCTCACGACCCAACATTCAGAGCATACACGTCAAAGCACAAGCGGAAGCTTAACATGTCTGAGTACAGACATCTACAAATGAAAAAGGCTGAGAAGCCTGACTATCTACCAGATCCTGCCGAGGGCACAAGATCGTAGCTGAGGTAATAAGCTAAACGTCGAAGCCCACGTGGAACTACTAGCGAGACTGAAGTCTCTCTGCAAAAACATAAATTAAGCAACGTGAGTACAAATGTACACAACAAGACTTACATCAGATCTAACTACATATGCATCATTATCAACAAGGGGATGGTGGGGTTTAACTGCAGCAAGCCAGCTTTGACTCGGTGGCTATCCTAAACTACGACTGCAAGTAACTCTTTTGAGGTGGCGCACACGAGCCCACATATTCACCAAAGCAATACACCACCATGGATCCGCTCTCGTCTCCCTATGAGAACGCCATCCATAGCACTGACACTTATCTTGCGTATTTTAGAGTATCCACTTTCACTTGTCTATGAACTGTATAGGAAACCCAGAAGTCCTTTACCGCGGACACGGCTATTCGAATAGATCATATTAACCCTGCAGGGGTGTACTTCTTCACACACGCTCTCACCATTTACCGCCGTTTACACGACATGTACTCGGCAACCTTCAAGCGGAAGCCCAGCGAGGGTGTCGGCCACGACCTGACTAACCACACAAGTCTCTCGTCTAGGTTTATCACCTATTCGGGTTCCATTCGCAAGGAGATCCGGCCGGGGTGTCGCTCACGGCCCCAAACGATGTGAGCAGGGTTCCCAAGCCCACCATCCGGGTGCCACTTGGTACACCGTGCCACTGTGCCTAGTCTGTCCCAAGCCCACTTGTACCGAGTGCCACTTGGTAGACTACTAACACTACCTACAAACACCAGAAACTAGTTGCAACTCTTGGATAGAGATCAAGTTGATTAATAAGTCGAGAGGGGCACTTAAGCATTCCAATGCTTGGTAATAGCTGGTCATGGATCACAAACACAGAACTCAGTTCCTGAGGACGGCTGTAATGAGACAACCCACCATGTACTCCTACATGGCCTCTCACCGCTACCTTTACCAAATCGTGTTCACACACTTAGCTCACACTCAGTAGGACATGTTTACACACTTCCAATTCATCCGCGATGAATCAGACCTGACTCAACTCTAAGCAGTAGCAGGCATGACAAACAAACATGAATGAGTAGGCACATCAGGGCTCAAACAACTCCTACTCATGCTAGTGGGTTTCATCTATTTACTGTGGCAATGACAGGTCATGCAGAGGATAAAGGGGTTCAGCTACCGCAACATGTAACAGTTGAATCGTTGTTGTCCTAATGCAGTAAAAGAGAGCAGGAGCGAAAGAGTGGGATTGTATCGAATTGAAGAAGGGGGTTTTGCTTGCCTAGCACTTCTGAAGATAGTATAGTTCTTCATCGGTGTCATCGATCTCATCGTCGGTATCACGTCTATCGAGAGGGGACAAATACCGACATCACAAAAGGAAACACAATCAATGCAATGCACAAGATGATGCATGATCATGACATGTCCATATGCTGTGGTTTGAGCTAATGCAACTAGCAGCAAGTTAAATAGAGTTGGTTTGAACCCTAGGTTCAAATTCAAACTCCATATGTGATTTCTTAAATGCCATCTAATTGAATTGTCCTAAACAGTAGTCATAAGTTCTTCTAACATGCATGAAAATAGTACAGATGGATAGATTGGATTTTTCTGATCATTTTTCATATATAAATTATTTCATTCTGAGTTACGGCTGAATTTATATGAATATTTGAAGTTTTGGGCATTTTCTGGAATTTTCTGAATTATTTTAAATCCAGAAAATTATCAACTGCGTCAGCGTTGCGTCACTGTGATGTCAGCAGGTCAAAGGCGCCAGCCTAGGTCAAACCTGACGGCTAGGACCCACATGTCAGTGTAGCAACTAACTAACAAGGTTAGTTAGTGTTAAGTTAGCACTAACCTAGGTTAGTTGGGGCCTGGGCCCACTGGTTAGCGTCTAAACTAACTGCCAGGGTTAGTTAGAACTAATCTAAATCTAACTAAAAGTTAACAGAGATGGGCCCGCACGTTAGTGAGTCGGGGGGAGGTCAAACCCCGGTCAAGCGGGGTCAAACCCGCCGGACCCGGTCAACGGCCCGTCGTTGACGACGACAGAGACGATGGAGGGCTTCGGAAACGTTGTTCCGGCAACCAAAAGAGCTGCAGAGGAGCTCTATGCGTAGCTGGAGATCTCCCGCATCTAACGGTGTAAGAAGCAGCAGCTGGGGTGGTTCGAAACGACGCGACGTCGAGCTTTGCGAAGGCCGGAGTTCGGCCAACGGCGGGTTAGGTGATGTAGGGAACGGCAGGAGCCGCGGTTGGTCGCGGTCGACTCCTGGGAACGTGCTGAGCACGGTGGCGTGCTCGGTTGCGAGCTTGCGCGGCTGTGGCCACGACTATGCCATGGCCGGCGGCGAGATGCTTTGGTCACGGTTGGGGATCGAGGCTAGAGGACGAACGCGTCGACGGGGAGAGGGGCGAGGGGTGTAGGAGCTCACAGCGGTTCCGCAGGGTTGGTCGGTGGGCTTGGGGAGAGGCCGGAGCAAGCGGGGCGGCGATGGAGATCTCCGGCGTCGGGAGGTTGAAGACGACGGCGTGGAGACGCTCGGGGCCGTCCGGCGTTGCACAGCTCGACGAGGAGGAATAGGGGTAGTAGGCGGAGCTCTTGGGCATCTCAGGGTGTCGCCGAGATGGCGGTGTCCGCGGTGGTGGCGAGCGGCGGTGACGGAGGTGTTCGGGCGGAAAGAACAAAGGAGGGGGAGAGCGTTCGGGGGAGAGAGAGGGGAAGCCTGACGGCTCTGGGGGTCGCGTGGCGTCATCCAGACGCGTCGAGGAGGAGCCAGGCAGGTAGGGAGGGAGGAGGTGGAGGCCTCGGGCGTGCTGGCGTCAACACGCCTCTGCCTACTGGCAGAGGTTGAAGACGGCCGCTTCGCCCTGGTGGGCTGGGCCTCAGCTACAGTGCTGAGCCAGCTGGGCTGCCAGTTGAGCGCCAGGTAAGTTCTCTCTCTCTCTCTCTCTAATTGGTTTTGTTTTTCTATTTTCTGCAATTGTTTTGGCTTTATTAAAAATGCCAGAGAATTATTAAAAATCCTGAAAAAATTTGTGGGCACCGCTGAAATCATTTCCAACAGCCCTCAACTAGTTTCAGAATTATTAGAGCATTTAAAATATTTATAAGATTTAAATGCCCCAATTCAAATACAATATGAGTTAATTCAATAATCCAGAAATGACCTATAAATATGTTCATCATTTTTGGCAGAGGTTTTTACCTTTATCAGAAATGATGAACATTTCCAAAGGCCATTTTGGGTTTATTGAAAGTATTTCATGGTGATCCTAGTTGGATTTCATTTAGTGCTAGGGTTTGAACATCCCCATTTCAAGTTTCTGTGAAAAGTAAACACGATGCAACACCAGATGCTAGCACTAGGCATGGTCAGAGCTAGGGATGTGACAACGTGGACTTGGTTGGCAAGGCTCTCGGGGCCGGGGAGGACATGGTGGCGCTCCGGTCGCTCCTCCCTGAGCTTCCCTGGCCCCAATGGAGGACCATGTCGGGGACACGCCGCTAAAGTCCATCATCAGGCTACGCGAGCCCCCACGCAGCCGTCTTTGGCTTCCTACTCCTTTTGCAAGGGTAATGGAGGTTGAACAGTGGCACGGGTTGAAGCTTCATATGAGGGTTGTTGTAATGGCAACATTCGGGCGGATGTTTAATTCCCCGCACCTCATGTGATGCTTCTCTGTCGCGGCTCGAAAACCTTCACGCATGCCCATAGCTTGGCGGAGGGGCACGTCCTACATTTTAAGTTAATGGAAGCAGACCTGCTCACCATCAAGGTCTTTGGGTGTTCGGGTGCTCGCTCAGGGTGCTGCACGGAGAGCTCGACTGACGATGAAAGATCCTCTTCGAGCGACAGCGATGAAGAGGACACTGGCAGCAAAGACGACAACGACAAGCGAGACGACGACGGCTCAGACTCTAGCTGAGCGTTGGTCGCACTGTCACCATCAGTCAGGTGCCGGCAGCACCACCATCTGCACCTGGTCTTCTCCCCGGCAGAACGATTTGCCAGAGGGTTGGTTTTGGATGCCTCCGCCTCCTCCAGCTAGACTCCGGCAGGCTTCCCCGTGGACTTTGGCTTTGTCTTCCCTGCTGGTTTCCTCCTACCGTGTTCCTCTGGTCCTGGCAGTGGTGACCAGGGCATCACTTGGCTGCTCCTTCCACCCTTTTGGCTTCCTCCCTGCCCTCCCGATCTTGTCAGGCTGCGTCCCACGGGCCCTGAAGGGGTCATGCTAGGCTTCTGTCCAGGCACTCCTTTTGCCCCTTCACCTCCCATTTTAGTTCCTAGGAGGATAGGGAAAAGAAAGGCATTACGAGGCACTTATCTTTTTTCAATCTAAAAGATGTAGGCATCTGCCAACCTTTTTGGTTTAAACTATGTAATCTTCCATCCATGTTTGTACCATGTATGGTTTGCACATGTTTATCAACATATTAATGAAAAAAGAAATATCTGCCGGGCGCTTGTGCATGTATTATATCCATGCTGAGGGACGACCCCTCAATACTTCCAAGTAAACAAGCCTCCCCATCGAGACATCTTGCCAGTCCCTTCCGTCGCTACCATTGGACCCGGCCTGACGGGCTAGGAGCGTGGAAGTAAACCGGCCCCTCGTCAATCCCTTTCCAAATGCTACTGCAACCATCCTAACTGATGTAAATCTTTCAATCAAAGTGTGAGAGCATAGATGTTGAGGGAGAGAAGGTTTTTCCACAAACAAGTCTTTCATACAGGAACGCACTTGTGGATGGGAGGTAAACTTATATGTGCTTGCCGTCCTTCTTATTGCTCTTGCAAGAAGGATCTGCCAGGGGTCGGTATGCTAGGCTGCTCTCACCAAGAGTTCATCCAAGGCGGGGGGGGGGGCTGTTGACAGTACAGGGGAGAAAACAGCAGCATATGATCCTCCCTTAAATGGATTGGTCATCATAGAAAAATCATACTTACGAAAATATGCATGCAAGTCTTATGTGCCAGCGCTTCATTTTATTATTGTCGTGGGAAACCACGGCCATCTATGGGGCCATGATCCCCTTTCTGGTTCGGCGGGGGGATAGGCACATTGCACAAAAGAGCGGAGAAGCATAGCATAATGCGGCATAGATTGCACGGGAAGTTTTACCCAGGTTCGGGCCGTTGTGAGGCGTAAAACCCTACTCCTGCTTTGGTGGATTGCTGGTGGAAAAATGGTGGCGAACACAGTGCACTTGATCGGCAGGTTTGCCTCGGGGCGAGAGTGGCCACGCGCGTATGAATGTGTGAGGGTCCGAATCAGCCAACCCTTTCTACGATCGCCATGGGCCTCCTTTTATAGACTAAGGGGTCCCCAGAGTGGCAAATCAGTCTTTACGTACTGATTAGATAGCAAATATTGCTATCATACCTAACTCTATAGGCTCACAGAGCGCATTAAATGCGTCGTCTAGTGTCACTTCACAGAATGCCCGGAAGCCCTTGTTGGGCTGTTTTGCCAGCTTTGGCTTGCTTGCTTGACACGTCTCAGGATGGGTATCATGTGGAGGTGTTTGTTGTAGGAAGTGGCTGCCATGTGGCAAGCAGCAGCCACTTAGTTACTTTGGGGCTTGACACCTCACTGATTAATGACTTGCGTCACTTGTGAGGTGGAGCGGTGGCGTGGCTTTCCTCCGCAAGCCCCAGCAGGCCTGCCAGGACGATCTAGAAGCTTGCTTCCGGGGCAAACCCAACCTTGCCAGGCTCGCTTGCCCGATGAGGGAGGTTCTTTCCTTAGTGATATCTTGCTTCTCTGGCTCATCTTGGTCTTCTTGATCTGTACTTGGATCCTTCATAGGAATTGATACCTCATGCTTGGTTTGATCCTGGTGTTGTAATCTTGTCCTCGGGCCTGTGCATAGTCCGGGCAACGGACCCAGGCTTTGTTGCACCGACAGGAGCCCCCAGGCCTGGCACAAACGTGTCGTGGGGCGTCGTCGGGGTAGGCCCTAACCAGTGCACGAGCAGGAGCGCAATGGTGGCTTCGTGCTTTGAGATCATCTTTGCTTCTTCATTAACCCAAGCTTTGGCCGGTTTCTGGTTCTCCCTCACGTCATGCGAAACTTTACGGGGAAAACCACACCACGGTCTGCGGATCGCCCATGTCCCACGATCACGGGGTGGAAAAGTCCACCCCACTTACCTCCCGCCCTTGCTGCATCCACCACATGTACCACATGCATTGCGTAGCGTAGGTGGTGGATGTGGAGGGCCCGGAAATGGGCGCCATGGCAGAAAGCCTGGCGTCGCTGATTGGCGTAGAAGTTCGGCCCTGATTCCCTGAGTTGTTGAAGGCGCAGGGAAACCGCATTGGAGGAGCGGGGCGGTCGCTTCCCGAACGAGAGGTCGGCCCCCACCTTGTTCTCCTATAAAAGGGGGTAGGAGTGGTGTGTTTGCTCACACACCTTCCTTCTCCTTTTCCTCAAACTTTCTTCGCTTGCCACGACAAAGAGGGTGAGGACGCGGTGGCACTCCAATGTCTGCGACGAGAGCCTCTGCTCAACAGCATCTCCCTCCTCCTCCTAAGAATGCGGGGGCGGAACCCGCTACAAGAGAAGGAGGGAGAGGACGAGGCCTCATCGGAGACCAGCCTTTGGAGTTCGTCATCAGGCTGTACAAGCCTCCACACAATTGCCTCCATCTCCCTACTCCATTTGCAAGGGTAATGGAGCTCGAGAAGCCGCAAGTGTTGAGATTGCATGTGAGGGGCTGCGGGAATGGTAGCACATGGGTGGATGTAGACTTCCCCGCCCCTCATGTCATGTACTTCCGTCGAGGCTGGAAGACTTTTGCTCGTGCTCATTGCTTGTCGGAAGGGCACGTCCTCCATTTTAAGTTAATGGAGGACAATTTCCTTGCCGTCAAGGTTTTTGGGAGCTCGGGTGCTCGCTTAGGGTGCTGCGGAGAGAGCTCGACCCACGACGAAAGCTCCTCCTGAAAGCATTAGCGACATGGAGGATAGTGCCGGCGATGACGACGGCACCGACTGGGAGGGCGACGACTCTGACTCTAGCTAAGCATCAGTCTGACCGTCACCGTCAGGTGGAGGCAGCTACATCATCTGCACCTGCACCCCTTTCTCGTCAAGGTGATTGGCCGAAAAGTTGGGAGCAGGGGCAGAGGTGGTGCCCCAGGCTCCTCCAGCAGCCTTCCAACTGGGCCCCGGCAGGCTTCCTCATGGGCTGCAGCTCTGTTAGCCCTGTCGCATCCTGCTGGCCCTAGTGGTGGCGGTTGATGGATCATCTCCGCGATCTCTTCACCATTGCCTTTGTCCGTGCTCCCCTGCCCCGCCAGGCTACCTCTCCTGGAGCCCAACATGGTCAGGCTGAGCTTCTACCCAGGCACTCATTTTGCTCTCTTCGCCTTCGACAGATGTGTCTAGGAGAGGGACAAGAAAGGGCATCACGGGGCACTTATATTTTTTCAATCTTAGATCTATAGGCATTTGCCAACTTTTAGTTTAAATAATGTAATCTCTCGAATCCATGTTTGTGTCCTATAAGGTCTGTACTTGTTTGATCAGCATATTAATGAAAAAAGATAAACCTTGCCGGGGACTCGTGCATGTATATGTCCATGTAGAGGTGGGATGCCTCTACACTTTTAATAAATGAATTTCCCCCGACAGGCTATCCTGCCAGTACCCTTTGTTTTGTTGTCATGGAGTAGGCCTATCGGGCACAAATCATAAAGAGGGTCCAGCCCCCCGCCAGTCGTTTTCCATCAAAGGCCCCGGCAACCACCATGACCGAAGCAACGTTCGAGTCGAAGGGTGGGAGCACCTAAGTTTCAAAGGGTAGTAGGGTTTTCTCTTGCACAAGACCTCACTTACAGAACATGTATGGATAAGAGGAAGAATTTAACTGTTTGTCTTGCCAAAGACTGCAGTGCTGGCTCGTCTTCTCATCTCCTCTTGGGGACTGGGTCCACGACAGGAGCCTGCAATTTATGAAGATGAAAATGATGTCAGATGTGATCTTATCTACATGAACATGCGATGCTTGTGATATGCTTATGCATGCATGCAACTTGTCAGGGGCACCCCATCGCTTCATTTATTTCTCTGTTGCTCAGGGTCTGCGCCTAGCTTTGTACAAGGGGTTACATGCAACTGAGGCCAGGCATGTACAAAAGGGTGGCTTTCGGGCACGGCCCAACAGCCGCGCCTTACGGGAAGAACTTGCAGAGATGCTCAATATTCCATGAGTTTTGCAATTGAATGCCATCTCCGGTCTCCAGACGGACTGCGCCTGATCTTGTTACTCGTGCTACCCGGTAAGGGCCTTCCCACTTCGGTGTAAACTTGTTTGTACCCTTGGCAGACTGAACGCGCCTAAGGTCAAGGTCGCCTTCCTCAAAACACCGGCCATGAAGCCTGCGGCTGTGATAGCGACACAGGGCTTGGTGGTAGCACGCGTAGCAGCCCGAAGATGGTTCTCCTTGAGAAGCACAACATTATCACGCCGGTGCTGTTCCTATGCTACTTCTTTGTAGGCAACTAAAACACGTGACCCGTAAATGAGTTCCGTAGGGATAACTGCTTCTGCCCCATAGACTAGGTAGAAGGGAGTCCGCCCGGTAGCTCGATTTGGTGTCATTCTGAGGGACCAAAGAACCACCAGCAGTTCATCGATCCATTGCCTGTCGCACTTCTGCATCTTATCAAATGTTCTTGTCTTGAGTCCCCGTAGCACTTCAGTGCTCTCCCTCTCAGCTTGTCCATTGCTTCTAGGATGTGCAACAGAGACAAATGAGATCTTGCTTCCGAGGGCATGAACATATTGCATGAAGGCACGACTCGTGAACTGGGTGCCGTTGTCGGTGATGATCCGGGCAGGGACCCCGAAGCGGCACACCAATCCTTTCAAGAACTTGATAGCTGACTAAGCAGTGACCTTCCTCATGGCTTCTACTTCCAGCCACTTTGTAAACTTGTCGATTGCAATGAACAAGAATTCAAAGCCCCCGGTAGCTCAGGGGAAAGGGCCGAGGATATCGAGCCCCCAGACCGAAAACGGCCATGACAAAGGGATTGTCTGAAGTGCTTGGGCAAGCAAATGGGTATTCTTGGAATGGAACTGGCAGGCTTCACATTTGGTGACTAGCTCGACCGCATCTTGGAGGGATGTGGGCCAATAGAATCCTTGCCGGTATGCTTTCTCAACTAAAGCACTTGATCCAATGTGGGAGCCTCACATGCCTTTGTGTATTTCTGCCAGCGGTTCCTTTCCTCCTTCCCGACAAATGCTCTTCAACTTCACACCGTTGGGCCTTCTTATGTATAATGTGTCATCGACAAACTGATACATATAGGCCCTCCGAGCTACTCTTTCCGCTACTTCTTGAGGTAATGGACTATGTGCCTTGCCCAAGTTGGAGCCTGGGCTCTTCAACGAGGACTAATGGCACCTCGTCATTCGTGGGAGCGCATCCCTCGACCATGTGTACCAAAGGCCCGACAGGAGGGTGCAGCCAGTCAATCAAAGGGGAGTTGTTTCCGGTAGGGTCCCTACCAGGAGCCCCGAGAGGCTCTACCGGGAGAGGCTTACCGGAGTCCAATTTCCTCCTCTTTCGGGCCATTGTTGTTAGGGATATGGAGGGGTGAATAGGATGGAGAACAAAAGTTTCTGGTTCCATAGGAAGCTTCTACGCAGCTCACTTTGACAAATGATCAGCAATGCTGTTTTCCGCACGGGGTACGTGCTCCGTTTGCAATCCGTCAAAGAGCTCCTCCAATCATCTCACTTCCTCGAGGTATGCCTCCATCAATGGACTTCGGTAATCCTTGTTGACTTGTCTCACCACAAGTTGTGAATCTCCTCAAATGATCAGCTTCTTGATTCCCAATTCCATGGCAATACTGAGCCCAGCAAGGAGCCCTTCATACTCTGTTGTATTGTTGGTCGCCTCCTCCCGGGGAAAATACATCTGGACAACGTACTTCAGGTTCTCTCCAGTGGGAGCAACAAGAAGCACGCTAGCCCCAGCACCTTGTATGGAGAAGGCACCATTGAAATACATGATCCATTCTTGGGGCGCTTCCTTGCCGGGGATAACTGTTCCAGCACTTCTTTCATCAGGGGTCGGCATCCATTCTGCAATAAACTCTGCCAATGCCCTTCTCTGAATTGTTGATGTGCTTTCAAACTTCAGGCCAAAGCTGGATAACTCCAATGCCCATTCCACTATCCTGCTGATAGCCTTTGGGTTTCGAAGTATCCTTTGCAATCGGAAGCAGGTGACAACCTGATCTCATGGGCTTGGAAGTAGTGGTGCAGTTTCCTTGAGGCTATGACAAGGACAAAAATCAATTTTTTGCACGCCAGAATACCTGCATCTAGCCCCCTGCAACAGGGAGCCGACGAAGTATACTGGGTGCTGCACCACCATCTTCCTTGCCGCATCCTTGGGGTTGCCTCTGCTCCCATTCTCCTCTTTGTCCCGATCCACATCTGGCCTTGCCGGGCTGTTCTCTCTCTTTCTCTCTCTTCCCTGGACGAGACACTTGCTGAGGTTGCTATCTCCTCCACCTCCTTTTGCGCCACTAATGTTGTGCTAACCAGTTGATTAGTCGCTGCCAGATATAGCAGCAACAACTCTTGTGGTATGGGTGCAACCAAAGTGGGCACAGAGGAAAAGTAGGTCTTCAAATCTTACAGCGCTACATCTGCTTCCAGGGTCCACTTCATGGGTCCTGCCTTCTTCAAAATCTCGAAGAACGGCAAGGCGCGCTCGACAGACTTGGAGATGAACCAGCTAAGCGCGGCAACGCATCCTGTCAAATGCCTCACATCTTTAACTGTCTTGGGTGCCTGAATCTTCTCGATGGGCTTGATCTTATCTGGGTTGGCCTCGATCCCGGGGTGGAACATGAAGAAACCAAGTGGCTTGTCGGAGGGAATGCTAAAGACACACTTCTCCGGGTTTATCTTCAAGTTGATCTTACGCAGATTAACAAACGTATCTTCTAAATCCTGGATGAGGGTTGATCTGTCCTTGGTCTTCACCACAATATCATCCATATAAGTTTAAATGTTCCTGTGCAACTGTGGTTCAAAACCAATTAGGACTGCTCTTGCAAAAGTAGACCCGACACTCTTCAACCCGAAAGGCATGCATACAAAGCAGTATGTGCCACATGGGGTGGTGAATGAGGTCTTTTCTTCATTTTCCTTGGACATAAAGATCCGGGGGTATCCAGAGTACGTATCCATAAAGGAGAGCAAATCACACCCGGAAGTGGAATCCACAATCTGGTCGATGCGCGGCAAGGGGAATGGGTCCTTCGGGCATGCCCTGTTCAGATCCGTGAAATCTATGCAAAGCCTCCATTTCCCATTAGCCTTGCGCACAACCACTGGATTTGCTAACCATGTTGGATGTAGTACTCCTCTAACCAAACCAGCTGCCTCAAGTTTCTTTATCTCCTCGGCAATGAACAGTTGCCACTCCAAGGCCTGCTTCCGAACTTTCTGCTTGACGGGTCGGGCATGTGGGCAGACAGCAAGGTGGTGCTCGATTACCTCCCTGGGAACACCGGGGATATCAGATGGTTGCCAAGAAAACACATCGATATTCTCCCGCAGGAAGGCAACAAGCGCGCTTTCCTATTTTTCATCAAGGGTGGCGCTAATAGTGAAAGTACCATCAGCACCAGCCAACCCTGCCGGAACCTTTTTCACTTGGGGTGCAGCAGGCTTCGATCTGTTGCTCTTGGAAATCTCCGACACGTCATGTACAGGCGTGGCGCACTCTGAAGAGGTGCGCTTACCGGATTGATTGCCGGTGCCTGACGGTGCCATCGACCTAGGGTAGGGTCATGGGCCTGACCTATACGCCCTACCCAAGGTCACTACCCTAGAAGCAAAGACATTCAAAGCACAACAGGAAGTGTCAACTGAAGCCATCGAATGCAATCCACTCGACCAGTTACCTCACTCGGATACCCCCAATTTCACTCGACCTGGATGGAGTCATTTGACCATACAGGAAGCCACTCGGTGTACAGAAGACCTAAGGTCACTTAGGAGGACAACGGTCAGGCGTTCACTCCGTAGTCTTAATGATCATTGATAACACTTTATAGCTGGCGTTACCAGTAACACCCTATCTTAATGTACATTGAACTTCTTGTAACGGGGGATGGCTGGGGCCCTGGCGCACTCTATATAAGCCACCCCCTTCTCTGGGACAACAGTTCGCACCCCTTGTTACACACACACATATTCCAGTGGACCGCCTCAGGGCACCGAGACATAGGGCTTTTACCTCCTCCGAGAGGGGCATGAACTCGTAACTCGTGTGTACAACCTCGCCATAGCTAGGGCCTCACCTCCTCATACGTACCTCATATTCTTACTGTCAGACTTAGTACCACGACAATTGGTGCCCACCGTGGGGCCAAGCATCTTAGCGACTTCCGGTGAGGTTGCATTTTCTCCGATCTTCATCAACATGGTTTCCGGTGGCGGTTTGGTCATGGGCCGCGAGTTACGACTCGGTGCACTCACTTTCATCGCCGACTACTCCGCTTGGCTCCAGGAAGCCCCCCTCGACGTCAAGGCTCTCCCGATCCATGGTTCGTCGCACTTCTCCACGAGTGCCTGTGGCGTCCTTCTTCGACAGCCGTCGACCCCATATCGGTCGGTCCTCGCATCGCCTTCTTACTCCGCTGGATGCCGCCGCAAGCGATCTGGTCGGTCGCAGCTCCAACGGTGGGTGAATCATGCGGTGGCTCGTCAGACGGTCACTCCCCAAGTCACGGCAATCGAGCCCGACGAATTTCATTGTGGTCCAGTTGACCTATCGACTGACTTTGTAGACACGTTTTCCGAGAGCGGGAGTTGTGACCCCACGGCAGAAGTCTTTATGGTCGACTCCTATCGCAGCCCACCTGGTTTCCGTCGCAGCGGCGGCAACGGTGGCAGCGATGGCCCGCCATTCGGCCACGAGGATTATCAGTCCCAACCTCTCAACTCGCAGCGGAGGGAGGAGCTGCACCACCATAACATGGAGGCCCTCCAGACCCCCATCATAGGGGAAACCGCCGTGGCTCGGTCCTTGGAGGCAGTGCGCCTGGCCATGCTGGCTGAGCACACTCGTTTAGATAATCTCCAACATTCTCTCGACGAGCGTTCCCGTCGACTATTCCTCGAGTCCAGTCGACGTCCACGACAATTGTTTCCGCCTAAACCTCACGTATTCCGCACTCCGATTTAGAATCTTGCAGCAGTTGCGCGCATCACAGAGTCCATTCATCTGTCCCGTTCAGAGGCAGGAAGGGGCTTGGAGCAGATCAGAACGCTGCTCCGATCAGTAGGAGAGCTTAACTCCATTGTTTCTCAGTCGTGAAACATGATTCACATCAAGTCGGTAAGGGCAGATACTGTTCAGTCGGCACACATTCCTGGGTCGCCTTTGCTACGTGAAGATCGTGATCACCACCGAGATCGGCATCTGGGAAGAGCTCACAGAGAGTTTGATCGTGAGTATGCCCGCGACAGCCGCCGTCAAGTGCCTTTACTCCTTACGAGGGATGGGTCGTATGCGCCCCAGTGGTATGAGGACAGGCACCCGTATGGTAATGGCCGCAAAGTTCCAGTCGACCCAAGAGAGCCTGGGTTCAACGCAAGGTCAGTCATTGTCCAATGTTTGGTCGACGGAACAGAGCATATAGAGAGGGGCTGGATAGAGACATGTCCGGTGGAAGTAGGGTCCATGTTTCCGGGCCAGAGTGTTTCGGAAGAGCCATCCGAGCCGCTGAGAGTCCTTACAACTTTAGATTGGCGACTGCCATCAGTAAGTTCACAGGAGAATCGAAGCTCGACACTTGGTTAAAAGACTACCGAGTGGCTGTACACATCGGTGGCGGCAGTGATGAGGTGGCCATGAAGCACCTCCCTTTGATGCTTGAAGGTTCCGCCAGAGCTTGGCTGAATCAGTTGGCCCCTAGAAGCATTTTCAGTTGGGATGAGTTGGCCCGAGTTTTTACCAAAACATTCGAGGGCACCTACAAGAGACCTGCTGGTTTGTCAGAATTGCAGCATTGCATGCAGAAACAGAATGAGACCTTGAGAGATTATATCCAGAGATGGATCAATCTGCACCACACAATGGATAATGTATCAGATTACCAAGCAGTTTGTGCCTTTAAAGAAGGCGTTCGCTATAGACAGCTCAATCTAAAGTTCGGTTAGACCGGAGACATGTCTCTGGCTCGGATGATGGAGATTGCCACTAAGTATGCTAACGGCGAAGAGGAGGACTGACTCCGGAATGGCAAGAACAGACCAGTCACCCAGGACACCGGAGGAGGAAATTCCAGTCAGAAGCAGAAGCGAAAGGCCGAGGCAGCAGGCCCTGCCGAGCCAGCAGTTCTGAACCAAGGAAAGTTCAAGGGGAAGCCTAAAGGGCCATGGATCCCTAAAAAAGTGAAGGATCAAGCATGAAATGATGTGATGGATTTGCCATGTCATATACACACCAAAAAATATGAATAGGGGAATCTGATTCTTCCCAAGTATACCACTCAACAGTGTCGACTCCTGATCAAGAGCTTTAAAGAAAGCCAAACTAATGAAAAGGACAAGGAGTCTGATAAGGAGGAAGACAAAGAGGATGATGGTGGTTACCCCAATGTTAATGCCACCTTGGTGATTTTTGCTGATCATGAGAGCAAAAGTCGACTGAAAGTTATTAACAGACAGGTGAACATGGTTACTCCGACAACACAAAGATATTTGAAGTGGTCAAAAACCCCTATTACATTCGACTAGTCCGACCACCCGCCACACGTTGCTACCCCTGGGAGGAAAGCGTTGGTGGTCGACCCAGTCATTGGGGGCACCCGACTGACCAAGGTTTTGATGGATGGTGGCAGTGGTCTGGATATATTGTATGCTGAGGCCCTCCGGAGGATGGGTATCTGATGTCCAAACTCAGTGAGAGCAACATGAGATTCTGTGGCCTCATTCCAGGAAAGAAAGCCGATTCACTCGGTCAGATCACCCTTGATGTGGTTTTCGGTGATTCTCTGAATTACTGCAAGGAGAAATCGATGTTTGAGGTAGTGGATTCTGAGAGTGCCTATCATGCCATTCTAGGTAGACCTGTTTATGCTAGTTTCATGGCTCGGCCGTGCTATGTGTACCTCAAGTTAAAGATGCCTAGCCCCAAAGGCGTAATCACAATCACTAGTAACCGGCAAAGAGCAGAAGATTGTCTCGAGAACGGTTCAAAGATCGCTGATGAGCAGATACCAGCAGTAGAGTTTCAAGAATATCAGAAGATTGCAGACCCGAGTGATTTGCTGCATGCCAAGAGGCCTGCCTCGGAGTCCGCGTTTTAGTCGTCCGGCGAGACCAAGCCGGTCCACATTCACCCGACCGACCCCAATGCTGCTCCGACCCATATCTCAATGACACTCGACAGCAAATAGGAAGAAGCACTCATCGAGTTCCTCCGTGAGAACTGGGACATGTTTGCATGGAAGCCATCTGACATGCCAGTTGTACCCAGGGGACTGGCTGAGCACCATTTGCGAGTCGACCCAAAGGCAAAACCCGTTAAAGAGCATCTCCGACTGTCC
Source organism: Triticum dicoccoides (assembly GCF_002162155.2). Classification (NCBI taxonomy): domain Eukaryota; kingdom Viridiplantae; phylum Streptophyta; class Magnoliopsida; order Poales; family Poaceae; genus Triticum; species Triticum dicoccoides. The sequence continues at coordinate 360,630,558 of NC_041393.1, forward strand.
ACCGCGGAGAAGAGAAAGGCCATTGTCCAGGTGGTGGCTTGGCTTCTGGCTGCCAACTTCATCCGTGAGATGTACCACTCCGAGTGGCTCGCCAATGTTGTTATTGTCCTCAAGAAAGATAAGTCACTTCGAATGTGTATTGATTTCAAGCACATCAATCGGGCCTACCCGAAAGATCATTTTTCTCTGCCCCGCATCGACCATATAGTCGACTCAACTGCGGGATGTGAGCAATTGTCCTTTTTGGACGCTTATTCCGGGTACCATCAGATCCGACTGTATGGACCCGAAGAGATAAAGACGACTTTCATCACCCCGTTCGGGTGTTTTTGCTATGTTACTATGCCCTTTGGCCTCAAGAATGCTGGTGCCACATTCATGCACATGATTCAGAAGTGCCCGCTCACTCAAATCAGTCGGAATGTGGAAGCATACATGGATGAAATAGTGGTTAAGTCACGCAAAGCTTCTGACTTGTTGACTGACCTCGCTGAAACCTTTGCCAATTTAAGAAGATACGATATCAAGCTCAATCCATCAAGGTGCACATTCGGGGTCCTAGGTGGAAAGTTACTTGGTTTTCTCATTTCCGAACGGGGAATCAACGCAAACCCAGAGAAGATTGGCACAATCCTCCGAATGAAGCGCCATGTGCGCATGCACGATGATCAGAAGCTTACTGGTTGTTTGGCTGCATTTAGCCAATTCATCTCACGCCTCGGTGAAAAAGCACTGCCTCTTTACCGACTGATGAAGAAGTCTGGCAAGTTCGAGTGGAATGATGAAGCTGAAGCAGTGTTTGAAGAGCTCAAAGCCCTGCTTTCCACCGAGCCGGTGCTTGCTGCTCCAGTCAGCAAGGTGCCTCTACTGCTCTACATCTCAGCCACTGGACAGGTTGTCAGCACTGTGCTCACGGTCGAGCGGGAAGAAGAAGGCAAAGCCTTCAAAGTTTAGCGTCCTGTGTATTACATTTCAGAAGTCCTGACCCCATCCAAGCAGAGATATCCTCATTATCAGAAGCTTTTTTATGGAACTTACCTGACCACGAAGAAAGTTGCACATTACTTCTCAGACCACTTGGTTTTAGTTGTCAGTGACGCTCCATTGTCAGAAATTCTGAATAATAGAGATGCAACTGGTCACATGGCCAAATGGGCGATTGAACTCCTTCCTTTAGATATCAAGTTTGAGGAAAAGAAAGCCATCAAGTCTCAAGCAATTGTAGATTTCCTCATAGAGTGGATTGAACAGCAGCCCCGACTCAGATTCAGTCGGAACATTGCACTATGTTCTTTGATGGATCCAAGATGTTGAATGGCTCTGGTGCAGGAGTGGTTTTAGTGTCCCCGAGAGGAGACAAGCTCAGTTATGTCCTCCAGATTCACTTTGATTCTTCAAACAATGAAGCTGAGTATGAGGCACTATTGTATGGGTTGCGTAAAACCATTTCACTTGGCGTCCGGCGCTTGATGGTTTATGGCGACTCAGACTTAGTGGTTAACCAAGTAATGAATGAATGGGACATCAGGAGTCCAGCAATGACCGGTTATTGCAATGCAGTGAGAAAGCTAGAGAAGAAGTTCGAGGGGTTAGAGCTCCACCACATACCCTGAATCAAGAATCAAGCCGTTGACGATCTGGCGAAGATAGGTTCCACTCGGAAGCCTGTTCCCAGCAACGTGTTCTTGGAGCATCTCCATATCTCGTTAGTACAAGAAGATCCCTTCAAGGAAGAGCCCCCGCAACCGAAAAGTTCAACCAATCCGACTGAGATTGAGGTTCCAGCTATGGCCAACTTGATCATGGAAGTCTTGGTGATCACGCCCGATTGGACGGTACCGTACATCATGTACATACTTAGGTAGGAGCTCCGAGAGGATGAGGATGAGGCTCGCCAGATAGTCCGTTGATCGAAAGCTTTCACCATGATAAAAGGACAGCTTTACAGAGAAAGTGTCACAGGAGTGGCTCAACGCTGCATCACCCTAGAAGAAGGTCAAATGATCCTAAACGATATCCACTCGGGGACCTGTGGTCATCATGCATCCTCTCGGACCATCGTGGCCAAAGCATACCGAGCGGTATTTTATTGGCCGCGTGCAAACGAGATGGCAAAATATATAGTCGACAAGTGCGCAGGTTGCCAGTTCTACTCCAACATGTCTCACAAGCCGGTGTCTGCCTTCAGACTATTCCACATGTCTAGCCATTTAAAGTCTGGGGGTTGGATATGGTTGGACACTTCAAGAACGGCAAAAGTGGTTTCACTCATTTGCTCGTAGTAGTCGACAAGTTCACTAAGTGGATCGAAGCCAAGCCCATCAAAAACCTTGACTCAAGCACTGCCGTTAGTTTCATCAAGGAGTTGATATTCAGATATGGAGTTTCTCACAGCATTATCACAGATAACGGCTCCAATTTTGATTCTGATGAGTTTAAGGCGTTCTGTACTTCCTGTCGTGGAAACAACACGTCAGATGTCCTCGTGTAAGGACTTAGTCGTGGAGCCATCATGACGGGTTAGCTTAAAGGGGTTAAACCGAACAAAGGACACGATGGATTTTATACTAGTTCGGCCCCCTTCGATGAAGGTAAAGCCCTATGTCTAGTTGTGATGGGATTATTGGGGTCTCGCTAACCAGGGAGCTAAACAAGCTATGCCTGGCTCTCGAGTTGTGTTTCTTGTCCCTGAACTGCCGCCTGGTCGTCCCCTTATATACACGGGTTGACGCCCGTCCGATCTACAGAGTCCCAAGGCCGACTCATACAAGTGTTCGGCTCGGTCTCTCCCTTCCTTATCTTACAATACAAGTTACATGACTATGGCGGTTTAGCAATATGGGCCCTAATCCGCATTTGGGCTCCTGGCCTCTAAGTTTCATAGTAAAGCGCCATCTTCTAATCTTCGTGGGCTTCAATACGGTTGAGTGTAAACCGGCCCCTCCTGCGCGGTTTAGACTCAATAGTTATATCCCCAACATTAGGCCCCAGAGTGATTTGAATTTATTCATGTCAATCTTCAGTACTTAGGAAAATCCTGTGAACATCTTCCTTTGCCTCTCGTAAACCGCCATGACATCTTTTTTCATAAACTTTGTTAAACCGCCGTGACGTCACCCTCTGGATACAACAACGGATCATCATGACGTCATCTCTGTAAAAACGAATAAAAAGATTCCTCTTATTAATGTCATCCCGGAAATCGAGGCGGCAACTATGCCACTTGCCGCTTTTGACTCCTTGATTTTTGCGCCGGTCTTTATCCATTTTCCTTATAAATAGACCCAGGGGCCCTTTCCTTTATTCCCCTTCCGCACTTCTTCTTCCTCGCGACGCCCCAACTCTGAAACTCTGCCGCCGCTCTCAACCTTCAAACGCTGCATCAGCAAAGGCCGCTGCATCAACCTGGTTGTACCAGAGACCTTCGGCGTTCCTTCGCTATCCTGCGCATCCGGTAAGCCTCTCCCTCATAACCCTAGATCTATATTTTAGGGTTCCTATTTTCATCTGCGTTCATAGGTGCTCATCCCCAGTCTTTCCATATTCACTTCTGCCATAGCTTTTTGATTCAACCGTAGCATAAATCCCGTGCGGTAGTTGCTCCGCATCCAGTTTAGTACTTAGTAGGTCTTCCTCCTTGCATAGATTCCCTTAATAGAACGCATGAACTTCTTTGCTCTGTTTAACACCTTTATAGATCGCAGAAACTTTTCTCACTGAAACTTTGGTAGATCCAAATTAATTCCGTCACTGTGTGAAACCTGTTTTTGTCAACACTTAGCAGATTTTGAACCCAGGCCCTTCTGCCTACGGGCGGTTTAACCTTTGATGACCAATCCGCCATATACCATTAGCCCTCTCTTAAACCGCCAATTAAATCTGGACGGCAATTTGCCGGTTTAAGACTGAATAATATGCGTAAACCGTTAATCGTAAACCGGCTTTTATTTTCCCTTCACAGTTTTTTCTTCCGGAATGGCCAAACAATTCTCTGCCTGTAATTGGGTTCCATCCAAGATCACAGCGACTCAAATCAATGGATATGTCACCACTGGCGCTTTAGCCTCCAAAAGGGTCCTTCATTGGCGTGTCCCGGATTCTGAATGCCCTCCTGAACCTCAAGATGGAGAAGTGATTGTTTTTATGCAGCACTTAGACCGGGGATTCAGTCCCCCCGGATCAAAATTCTTCCGGGATGTCCTCGCAAGCTTCCAACTCCATCCACAAGATATTGGACCGAACTCCGTGTCCAATATATGCAACTTTCAAGTATTCTGTGAAGTCTACCTTTAGGAAGAACCGTCTGTGGAGTTGTTCCGGGATTTCTTCCACTTGAACCGCCGTACGGAGTTCTCTGACGGTCCCAACACAGAACTGGGCGGCGTTTCGATTCAGAAAAGAAAAGAGGTTGACTTCCCACATGCAAAACATCATAGCCATCCTAAGGATTCGAACCAGACTTGGTTTTATTGCCGGAACACTGCCCCTGATGGAGAAAATCCTTTGCCGGGTTACCGTCCCCACCTGCTTAGCAATAACCACCCATTACCTTCACGCTTATCCGCCGCAGAATGAAGAACTTTTGCTCCTCAAATCGCCAAGGTCCAGGCCCTCATGGCCAACGGTTTAACTGGCATTGATCTCGTCCGCTGCTCGGCATCTTGGGGTATTTTGCCTTTAAGTCGCCGCCCCGGATTGATGCATGAATACACTGGCAACGTCAAAGACCCTCAACGCTATCATGAAATAGTAATGACAGACCTTGAAGTTACTGAATCTGCAAAGAAGATGCTCGATGAAACAATCTCTGCATGCAGTCAAACCGGATTGGCACCTTTTTGCGTCTCCAATCCTCCACCAGCAGTAAAGTTTATCTGAATATTTATTGATTCGCCTCCGCTTTAACTGTGTGCTAAAATTTCTTTGCCTTAATGTTATAGGCCAACAACTCCTTCTGGAAGCGGACTAAACCGGCCAGGGCTCGTCCAAAAACCAAGGTTACCAAGAAGGTTCCCAAGAAGAAAACCGCCAAGTCTTCTGATCCGCCAGAGGATGAGGAATCAGACGCAGAGGTAAAATTTGACTCACTTGGTTCCTTTATTCGTACATCTTATTGACAATGATTGTTCCCAGGAGGAAGCTAAGGCCAGCCACGCAGACAATGCTGAGGTAATCACTCTTTCTTCCGATTCTGATCTTGTGCCGATTCAAAAACTTTGCCGCATAGTTCGGAAAGTAAAACTATCTCACCCTCTTGCTCATTTGGATCCAAAATTTTCTGTGAAGACACGACAAGCTGTAGATCATCGCACGACCCGGCACAGTGGTCAGCAAATCACCTCGTCCACTTTACTAGATACACCAACCCGGAAACATCGTCCAGAGATGACTTATTCTCCTGAAAAGCTTTATCCTTTGAAGGGTTTCTTCCGATGCCCACTCAATCCGTCTGATCCAAATTATCAGGCATCTTCCAACTGGTCTGGCGGTTCATCAACCACACAGTTGCCGCCCCTCAAGATCGTTGCTGGGTAAGTACACTTTCTCAAGTTGTTTCTTCATGCATTGGTTTATCATATTCTAACTTTGGATGTTGTAGCGCCAAGGCCCGATTAAGTAAAAAGGCCAAGACCAGCGACCATACTGATGATGTTGATCCGGAGAAGACCCCAGAAAATGAGAGCGAAAATCCTGATATTGCCACAGATCACTCTGCTCCGCAAAACCCAGGCGCTGATGCCAATCCGCCAGAAACTGAACCAAAGACACAGGTTGATACATCAACTCCTGATGCCACCCCTCCAAGTCCAACTGTTGATCCGCCAAGCCCTGCTACAAAACCGCCGAGCCCTGCTGCCAAAGCGCCAAGCCATGCTAAGGAGAATATCAATCCATCAAGCCCCACCAAGGATGATGACGTTGTTGTTACTGGCACGGCATATACCGCCCCAGGCAATCCAATTGCTTTATCCAAGCATACCGCCAAGGATGAATTTGCGTTTATGAATAAGGGGAAGAGCAAAACTGATTTGTCAGACTATGCTGACTTATCTGCCCAAGACCTTCATTCCGGCTTCTTAAACCGTCTCTTCACCAACCGAGACTATAAGGCCGGTTTGGTAAATTTGAAGGAGCGCTATGAGGTAAACTATTGGATCCTTTACTCTGTACCTTCATTGCATTGTAGCCCCCAAGGGCCGGTTTGCCTTTAGAAAGTTAAATCAGGACTTTGCATATTTCAGACTGTACTTTGTTGATTTCCCTTGTGTATTTTTGATCAAACACACATTAGCCCCCAAGTGTCATGATTAAAACTTGTATTAATCCATGGGACTTCAATAATAAATAGAAAAAGTAATCCTCATTAGCCCCCAAGTGCCAAGTGTATAACTGGTTATATGCTTGGGACTTTCAAAAAGGTATTGATATGCTCTTCTCACTGTTGCAGAGTGAGATAAATCAACAAGCCTCTCAGAATGCCAATCTTCAAGAAAATTTGAAATCCCAACAAGCAGAAACCACCAAGGCCAGGGATGAATTGAAAACTGCCTTAACCACCATGGAGCAGCTCAAAGAGTGGTTCAAATCTGAGCGGACCAACTGGGATACCGAAAAGGCTGGGTTGCTGAAGCGGGCAGAAGACGCTAAAGCAGCTCTTAAACCGGTGATGGAAGAGCTTACTGGATTAAACGCCGAATCAATGCTATGACTTCTGCAATATTTGGTAAGTACCGTTTGCCAATGCCTTATGAATATTCTGCTTTGAAATTTGCTGGTTTAACTTGAAATCCTTAAACCGATGTAGGTGGCCGCATTGCTCAGCTGGGCTCTGATATGCGGAGGAAGCTCAAGGCCGCCTATACGCTGATTGAACAGTTGTATACCGGTGCCCAACGGGTTATCTGCGCAACTTCTTATGACAATGCAGCCCCAACATTTAACAAGGACACTCTAGCTAAGTTATCTATGACGCCAGCTCAGATAGAAGAGGTGAAGCAATCTGCCGCCAGGGCTGGCGCTTTGTTAGCACTTACCCGAGCCAAGGCATGGATAGCTGACCTTGATCAGGTCGATATTGCCAAGGGTTTTCCTAGTGAACAGGAAAATGGGGCAATGTTTGACAATGACACCCTCAAACGTGTGACAAGGGAGATGCGTCCTCTAGCGAGTCAACTGGCTGAAGAAGCAAACTTGACGGTTCACCGGTCTTTATATGATGCTGACAACAAACGGGTTGAGGCTGTCATTCCGGAAGTGCAAAACCTTATTCCGCCAATCCGTAAGCATACTTACGCCCCTGACGTTGACCCGACTGATCTTATAAGTGAAGAGGCTATCTTTCAGGCCTTAACCTGGATTGACTGGACCACCGCTGACTTCCAACCACTGGGTGAAGATGAGGAGGTTGAACCGACGCCAGATGATCCATCTACTTCACGTCAACATGGCGATGATGGTTGATCCGGCAATCCGGTTGACTTTGCACAAAACTGTCCGGTTTAAGACAATTCCATATTTTGGGTTGTTTAAGCGCCTTGTAATAGGGTAGCAAAAATACTTTGATCCGTTGCCATCGTGCAATGGGAAATACTTTATGTGTTCCGTCACGAAAATTTCAATGTTGGCTCATATATCATAAGGTGCAATCCCTATGTCTGCATAAAAAGAATTGTCCTGGCGGTTTACCGCCGGATGGGTCATAATGCCCAAGGTAAAGCCTGTTTGATAACCAAACTTTACGAAATATGAAATAACTCATACCTATGATGTGATATATCATGTTAGTTGGTTTACCAACTTTGACTGTAATAAGGGTGAAGACCCAAATCTTGAATTTTTGTACAACTTCACCTTGTACTGATGGTGTATAAGAAGTCATGCCGGGTTACAATGAACACCAGATGATCAAAACTGGCGACATGTAGTCAAAGCCAGGCCGGGTTAATACACTCCAGTTTAATAATAAGGTTCATCAACTTTTAGTTGAGATCCAAGCCAGGTTAACTAACACCGGGTTAATGTGATGACTGAAAAGCCATACCAGATCGAAGATGTCGGTTTAACACAAAAGTCAGCAAAAAGAAAAATAGTGACAAGTACAAATAAAACCGTGTAGTCGAGGCTTTTCAAGGGCTGCCAGGCCCAAATTCAAGGCTTTTCATGGGCTGCCAGGCCGCTGAGTTAAACCATTTGACAAAGCCCTTTAAGATGGGCCTCCAAATAACCAATCACCGTTTTAACTTTGACAAGTTCAGGGTCTCAATGAGAGTAACTGTCAAATGTTCGGAGGGTCATGCCAGGATTACCTGGATAGGAGTGGCTTGCTTGATGAAGGCGGGTTAACCCAGGGTTTTAGGTAAATATACCAGGCTTCCAAGCCGTGGGTCGATACCCAGCTACAAGGGTCCATTCAAACTCCTTGGTATTTGACACAAGGAGCCCCCAAGTAACATGAAGAGTTGTGCTCATTAGGTGCCTATGTTTGAGCTGTGCATAGCATCCAGACTCTCTTTGGCCCTTTGGGTGTGAAGCTCCCGAGCTGTATTGTGGCATGATAGCCGGTTTAATAGGTAGCAATCCGCTTTGTCAGCTGAAGCCCCCATGCAACTCAAAGGATATTTGAGAAAAAACAGCAGAGGCCCTGCTTATAGCAAGGATGCCGGTTTATTGTATTGATCATAATATCTACATAAGAAAAGCCAATGGCTCAAGTATAGTAAGGCCGTAGGAGAGCTATGTTCCACGGCCGCCGGGTCTCCTCCTCAGAAGTGTGTGAGTTATCTCGAATGTCAACGAGGTAGTATGATCTGTTGTGCAGATTTTTGCTGACCACAAAGGGTCCTTCCCAAGGTGGGGATAACTTGTGCATGTCGGTCTGATCCTGGATGAGCTGGAGCACCAAATCGCCTTCTTGAAAGGTTCTTGTCCTAACCCGACGGCTATGATAACGCCGCAGGTCTTGCTGGTAAACCGCCGAACGGGCTAAAGCCATGTCTCATTTTTCATCTAACAGGTCCAACGCCTCCTGGCATGCTTGCTAATTGTCCGCTTCAACATAATTAGCAACCCGGGGCGAATCGTGACGAATATCACTTGGTAGGACTGCCTCTGCCCCGTACACCATGAAGAAAGGCGTGTAACCCGTCGATCTGTTGGGACTGGTGTTGATGCTCCATAACACAGAAGGCAATTATTCCACCCAACAACCCGGCGTCCGCTTTAAAGGAACCATAAGCCGGGGTTTAATACCCTTCAAGATTTCTTGATTAGCTCTCTCTGCTTGACCATTGGTCTAGGGGTGCGCCACAGATGCTAAGTCAAGCCGGATGTGTTCTCTCTGACAAAAATCTTCCATCTCACCTTTAGAGAGGTTTGTGCCATTATCCGTGATGATGTTGTGTGGAAAGCCAAACTGGAAGATAATCTTTTTGAGAAATTGAACCGCCATAGCCGCATCACACTTGCTGACAGGCTCCGCTTCAACCCACTTGGTATACTTGTCAACCGCCACCAGCGGGTGGGTCTTCTTATCCTTGGAGAGTTTAAAGGGCCCCACCATGTCAAGCCCCCAGGTGGCAAATGGCCAAGTGATGGGAATCATCCTAAATTCTTGAGCCGGAACATGAGCCATGCGTGAAAACTTTTGACAAGCATCACATCGCTTTACCAGATCCTCCGCATCAGCATGAGCTGTCAACCAGTAGAACCCATGACAGAAAGCTTTTGCAACCAAGGACTTTGAACCGGCATGATCACCACAATCCCCTTCATGAATTTTCCGTAGGATCTCTTGGCCTTCTTCCGGGGAAACACAACGCTGAAATATGCCTGAAACGCTGCAGCAGTGTAACTCACCATTGTGAATAACCATGGACTTGGACCGCGGAACTATCTACCGAGCCAGGACTTCATCATCTGGTAACTCGCCTCTGTTCATATACGCCAGATACGGAACTGTCCAATCCGGCACAACGTGTAAAGCGGCCACTAATTGAGCCTCCGGATTAGGAACAGCCAAATCCTCCTCTGTAGGCAACTTAACAGCGGGTTATGCAAGATATCTAGAAAGGTATTGGCGGGTACCGGTTTACGCTGAGATCCAAGACGGCTTAAAGCGTCTGCTGCTTCATTTTTGCGCCGGTCGATATGCTCAACCTGATACCCTTTGAAGTAACCCGCCATAATATCCACCTCACGTCTGTAAGCCGCCATGAGTGGATCCTTAGAATCCCAAGTAGCAGAAACTTGCTGAGCCACCAGATTAGAGTCTCCAAAACATCGCACCCGACTTAACTTCATCTCCTTGGCCACACGGAGCCCATGGAGCAGAGCCTCGTACTCAGCTGCATTGTTAGTACAGGGGAACATTAAACAAAGGACGTAACAAATTTTATCACCTCGAGGGGATGTAAGAACAACGCCAGCCCCCGAGCCCTCCAATTGCCTGGACCGATCAAAGTGAATAATCCAGTATGTATTATCCGGTTTGTCCTCTGGCGCCTGCAACTCAGTCCAATCGTTGATGAAGTCCACAAGTGCCTGAGACTTTATAGCTGTTCGAGGCACATACTTCAGACCATGTGGACCAAGTTCAATTGCCCATTTTGCAACCCGGCCAGTTGCCTCCCTGTTCTGAATTATATCACCCAATGGAGCTAAACTGACCACTGTAATGGGATGGCCTTGGAAATATTGCTTGAGCTTCCGGCTTGCCATAAAAACCCCATATACAAGTTTCTGCCAATGAGGATATTGCTGCTTTGACTCAATAAGCACCTCACTGATATAGTAAACCGACCATTGAACCGGGTACTCCTTACCAGCCTCCTTGCGCTCCACCACAATTGCCACACTGACAGCACGGGCATTAGCAGCCACGTACAACAATAAGGGCTCCTTGTCAACTGGAGCAGCAAGGACTGGCGGTTCAGCCAACTGTCGCTTCAAGTCTTCAAACACCGCATTAGCCGCATCACTCCAGACAAAGGTGTCTGTTTTCTTCAATATCTGATACAGCGGGATCGCCTTCTCTCCCAAACGGCTGATAAACCGGCTTAGTGTTGCAATCCGACCTACTAAACGCTGAACATCATTGATGCATGCCGGTTTAGCCAAAGATGTAATCACTTTGATCTTCTACGGATTAGCCTCAATCCCCCTATTGGACACCAGAAAGCCTAGAAGCTTGCCTGCCGGAACACCGAAGACACATTTGTCCGGATTGAGCATCATCTTGTAGACCCGTAGATTGTCAAAGGTCTCCTTGAGATCATCTATCAATGTCTCCTTCTTCCTGGACTTTACTACAATGTCATCAACATAGGCATGAACATTGCGCCCAATCTGAGTATGAAGACAATTCTGCACACAGCGCTGATAAGTTGCATGGGCACTCTTGAGCCCAAAGGGCATAGAAACATAACAGAAGGCTCCAAAAGGAGTGATGAAGGCGGTCTTCTCCTGGTCCTTAACTGCCATCTTGATCTGATGATAGCCTGAATAAGCGTCTAAGAAACTCAAATGCTCACAACCCGCTGTTGCATCAATGATCTGATCAATACGTGGGAGAGCAAAAGGATCGGCTGGACAAGCTTTGTTCAAATCTGTGTAGCCCACACACATACGCCAAGTGCCATTTTTCTTAAGAACAAGCACCGGATTAGCCAACCACTCATGGTGGAATACTTCAATGATAAACCCAGCAGCCAACAGCCGGGCTACCTCTTCACCAATTGCCTTGCGTCTTTCCTCGTTAAAACGACGAAGAAACTGCTTGACCGGTTTAAACTTGGGATCAATATTGAGAGTGTGCTCAGCGAGTTCCCTCGGTACACCTGGCATGTCAGAAGGCTTCCATGCAAAGATGTCCCGGTTCTCACGGATGAACTCGATGAGCGCGCTTTCCTATTTCGGATCCAGATTTGTGCTGATGCTAAACTGCTTAGATGAATCGCCAGGAACAAAGTCAACAAGTTTAGTCTCATCAGCCGATTTGAAATGTAGGGTTGTGTCATGCTCAGTGGTAGGCTTCTTTAGAGGGGTCATGTCTGCCGGATCAACATTTTCCTTATAAAACTTCAGCTCCTCTGTAGCACAAACCGACTCAGCATAGGCTGCATCACCTTCTTCGCAGTCCAAAGTGATTTTGCGACTTCCTTGAATCGTAATGGTCCCTTTATGACCCGGCATCTTTAGCTGCAAGTAAATACAACAAGGCCTCGCCATGAACTTTGCATAAGCCGGTCGCCCAAACAGTGCATGGTACGGGCTCTGGATCCTTACAACCTCAAAGGTCAATGTCTCAGACCGGGAATCATGTTCATCACCAAACACAACTTCCAAAGTGATGTTACCAACAGGATACGCCGATTTACCTGGTACCACACCATGAAAAACAGTATTGGACAGTTTAAGACTCTTGTCTGTCAACCCCATGCGACGGAAGGTCTCATAATACAGAATGTTGATACTGCTCCCTCCATCCATGAGTACCTTGGTGAACTTATAACCTCCCACCTGAGGTGCCACCACCAATGCCAGGTGACCCGGATTGTCAACCCGGGGAGGATGATCCTCTCTGCTCCATAAAATAGGTTGCTCGGACCACCGCAGGTAACGTGGTGTTGCCGGTTCAACAGCATTAACTGCCCTCTTGTGAAGCTTTTGATCACGCTTACACAAACTAGTGGTGAACACATGATACTGCCCACCATTCAACTGCTTTGGGTGACTCTGATAACCCAACTGCTGCTGATTTCCTTGATTATTCTGCTAGTTATTACCACCTCGGTTGTTATGGTTGCCCTGATTATTCTGAAATCCAGAGTTTGAACCGCCGCCGCCATGAAAACCTAGACCTTAACCGCCCAATGGACCCTGATCATATCGGAAAAGATCAAAGTTTTTGAACTCCTTCATAATGTTACAATCTTTCCAGAGATGTATTGCAGGAGCCTCCTTGGTCCCATGCTTTGGGCAGGGCTGATTCAACAAACGCTCCAGGTTCATTCCACCGCCATGTTGGGGCGGTTTACCCTTACGACACTGCACATTAGCATTAGCTACAAAATGTGAATCCGCTTTACACTTACCATTATTCTCATGACCTCCTTGGTTGTGTTGCTGTCCCTTTACACCGCCATTCTTCTTTCCCTTCTCCGGTTTCTCCTCATCAGAATCGGGATCCTTGGTATCATCAGAATCGGCATACTTGACCAAGGCTGCCATGAGGGTGCCCATGTCATTGCAGTGACACTTGAGCCGTCCCAACTTCATCTTTAGTGACTTAAACCAGCAATTACGCTCTAAGGTGATGATTGCCGAGCCGACGTTAATGCGGTCCGATGAGTGCAAGACTTCTGAAACCCGGCGCACCCAATGAGTTGTTGACTCGTTCTCCCCCTGCACACAGGCATCAAGGTCCACAATGGACATAGGCTGCTTACATGTGTCTTTGAAGTTGGCTATAAACCGGGCCTTCAACTGGTCCCATGACTTGATGGAGTTAGGTGGTAAATTTTTCAACCAAGTACGGGTTGTTCCCTCCAACATCATCGTGAAGTACTTTGCACAGGTCGCTTCATCAACGTCCAGCATCTCCATCGCCATCTCATAACTTTCCACACACGCCTCGGGTGGCTGATCAGCAGTGTAATTCGGCACCTTACATGGGCCCTTGAAGTCCTTAGGCAATCGCACATTCTGGAAAGCCGGAATAAGGCACGGTACCCCCCACGAGCTGAAAGCAACTCCGACCCCACGGTCTACTGACGCTGCTGGCTGAACCGGGGCGGGTTGGTATCAACCCATTTGTTGGGCTGCTAAAGTGGCTTCCCTTCGTGCTCTGCCATTATCCACCACGTCATGAGAGTTCATACCTCCATGCACCGGATTAGGCCCGTGAGGGACAACGTGGCGCCGCGCACTGCTAGACACCTCCGGTTCATCTATATGCTTGCTATAGCTTTTGCTCGGTCGTGGAGTTGACTGAACCCTGTCTCGGCTGTATGAGTAAGCTTGTTGTTGTGTCAAAGCTGTTTGAAGAAGATCCTTGGCCTGCCGTGTCTCAACCACTGCCGGCGATTCACTTTTGATCGGAATAGCAGCCAACCGGGATGCTGGTGCTATCATATTATCCAATGGGGTAGAAAAGTGACCCGGCAGCGGTGTGGTATACCGCAGCGGGTTGTCCGTATGCTAAGGCGGACCCATCACCTGAGGTTGATTCGGCGCCCCGGTACTTGGATCAGTATTCCGGTTTACTGCTGGCGGGTTACTAGGTCTTGCTCCTGGCATTCCAAAGAGATTCATCGCATTGTAATTCAGCAGCAGGCGAGATTGATGTCTCCTCCGAAATACTTGATTTGAAGTGTTCTGATCCATCAAAATTTGATGATTTTCGGCTTGAATCCTCTATGCCTGAGCATCTAAAGCGGCCCGCTCCTTAGCCATCCTGGTTTCCTCAGCTGCTAAGTCCGCCTTGGCTTGCATTATCTGATCCTTCAGACTAACAATGTCCGCATTGTGCTGATCCTGCGTCGCTGGTGTAACTGATGTGGTCAACAAGGCCGCCCAGGCATCCATCAAACCGGAGGGAACTTGAGCCGACCGGCGCACGGAGCCTCCTGCCCCTGCCATCGGTCCGGACGCCGCCGCAGTAGAGTTTTGCAAGGTTGGCTGTGTTCCAGCCATGAAGATTCCAACGTGGTTTGGCGTTTCAAGGAATTCCGGAATATTGGTGCCACCAGAATACCCTTCAAACACGCCATCCTGAACTTGGTACAAGGTTCGGTTTCACCAAATGATTCATCATCGGAACAAGCGACCGTGTCTCCCTCAGACACCGGTTCAGATCCGATCCCATGGACACATCCTACGAACGCACGCTTCATGGGAGGCTGAATCCGGGCGGGACTTGCATGCTGAGCCGTTTTGACGAGATCGGTGCAGATGTCCGGCTCAGGGCCCGGTTCGCCGATCTTGCCGATGAAGACGTGAATTCCGCCGAAGGGGACCCGGTACCCGTAATCGATTGAGCCGGCCTCGGGGCCCCAGCTTGCATCGTCGATGTAGAGCTTTCCGCGACGACTCTTGTTCATCCGGCCTGCCACGTATCCTTTGAGTCCTTCAAAGTTGTCCTTCAAGAACTCGAAACCATCGTGCGATAGCCCGACGGTGGGCGCCAACTGTCATGGAAACATCACATCTGATGTCCTCGTGTAAGGACTTAGTCGTGGAGCCATCACGACGGGTTAGCTTAAAGGGGTTAAACCGGACAAAGGACGCGAGGGATTTTATACTAGTTCGGCCCCCTTCGATGAAGGTAAAGGCCTACGTCTAGTTGTGATGGGATTATTGGGGTCTCGCTAACCAGGGAGCTAAACAAGATATGCCTGGCTCTCGAGTTGTGTTTCTTGTCCCTGAACCGCCGCCGGGTCGTCCCCTTATATACACGGGTTGACGCCCGGCCGGTCTATAGAGTCAAAAGGCCGACTCATACAAGTGTTTGGCTCGGTCTCTCCCTTCCTTATCTTACAATACAAGTTACATGACTATGGCGGTTTACCAATATGGGCCCTAATCCGCCTTTGGGCTCCGGGCCTCTAAGTTTCATAGTAAAGCGCCATGTTCTAATCTTCATGGGCTTCAATACGGTTGAATGTAAACCGGCCCCTCCTGGGCGGTTTATACTCAATAGTTATATCCCCAACACTTCCCAAGGCACTCGGGTCGACTACGAGTCTGCTGCACACCTACAGTTGAATGGGCAAGCAGAAAGGGCGAATGGTATAATCCTTCAAGGGTTAAAGCCCCGAATGATGCGCGACCTCAAGCACACTGCCGGAGCTTGCGTGACTGAGTTACCCTCCGTCCTATGGGGGCTGAGAACGACGCGAAACTGGTTGACTGACCGGACCCCCTTCTTTCTGGTGTACGGTGTCGAGGCCGTGCTTCCGAGTGACTTGCTTCACAATGCTCTCCGGGTGGAACTCTTCTCAGAAGTTGAAGCAGAGCAGGCACGCGAAGACGCAATTGATCTCCTGGAAGAGGAATGTGAGATGGCTCTGATTCAATCGACCATCTATCAGCAAGATCTGCATCGATTCCATGCCCGTAATGTCAGAGGTCGAGCGTTCCAGGAAGGAGACCTTGTGCTCCGAGTGGATCAGAAACGGTCTCACAAGCTTGCTCCGGCCTGTGAAGGTCCCTTCATCAACACCAAGGTGCTTCACAACAGAGCATACCACATCTACAATGTAGCCAAGAATATGGATGAGCCTCACACGTGGAACGTAGAGCTGCTTCACCCTTTCTATACCTGAAATCACTCGGATCGACGAGATGTAATAAGAAGTCCTTCGGTTTGCTTACCAATGACAAGATTTTCGCAGTATCTTATTGATTTCCCGTAATCATTTCTGTCTGAATCTCTTAGTGGGTGGCTTAGCCACGAACCTGATTCTCCTAAGTTAAAAAACACTCCGAGTGGAGAGCAATCCTCCCACTCAGGGGCTTAGCTGTGACCCCGTACTCGCCTAAGTTAAAAAACAATTCGAGTGCAGAGCAATCTTCCCACTCGGGAGCTTAGCTGCGACCCCGTACTCACCTAAGTTAAAAACACTCTGACTGGAGAGCAATCCTCCCACTCGGGGACTTAGCTGCGACCCTGTACTTGCCTAAGTTAAAAACACTCCGAGTGGAGAGCCATCCTCCCACTCAGAGATTTAGCTGCGACCTCGTACTCACCTAAGTTAAAAACACTCTGACTAGAGAGCAATCCTCCCACTCGAAGACTTAGCTGCGACCCCGTACTCGCGTAAGCTAAAAACAC